>NC_087175.1:13425892-13725892 GCF_035594125.1 Scylla paramamosain
AAGCATACTCCATACATGGGTGGATAAGGCCTCTGTACAGAGTTAGCAACTGGATGGGGTGAGAAAAATTGGTGGAGAAGACTCAGAATGCCTAACTTCATAGAAGCTGTTTTAGCAAGAGATGAGATGTGAAGTTTTCAGTTTAGATTATAAGTAAAGGACAGACTGAGGATGTTCATTGTAGAAGAGGGAGACAGTTAAGTGTCACTGAAGAAGAGCGAATAGTTGTCTGGATGGTTGTGTTGAGTTGGTAGATGGAGGAACTGAGTTTTTGAGACATTGAACAATACTAAGTTTGCTTTGCCCCAATGAAAAATTTTGGATCAGAATTCAGGTATTCTGTGGCTTCCCTGTATGAACTGTTTACTTCCTGAAGGGTTGGACATTGACAAAAAGATGTGGAAAAGTGCTGAGTGGTATCATCAGCATAGGAGTGGATAGGACAAGAAGTTTGGTTTAGAAGATCATTGATGAATAATAGGAAGCAAGTAGGTGACAGGACAGAACCCTGAGGAACACCACTGTTAATAGATTTAGGAGAACAGTGACCATCTACCACAGCAGCAATAGAATGGTCAGAAAGGAAACTTGGGATGAAATTACACAGAGAAGGAAAGAAGCCATAGGAGGATAGTTTGGAAATTAAAGCTTTGTGCCTGACTCTGTCAAAAACTTTTGATATGTCTAAGGCAACAGCAAAAGTTTCACAAAAATCTCTAAAAGAGGATGAACAAGACTCTGTAAGGAAAGCCAGAAGATAACCAGTAGAGCGGTCTTGATAGAACCCATACTGGCAATCAGACAGAAGGTTGTGAAGTGATAGGTGTTTAAGAATCTCCCTGTTGAGGATAGATTAAAAATCTTTAGATAGGCAGGAAATTAAAGCCAGTTCTGTTTAACACCATCAGACTCAGCAGTGACTGTAGAATCAAGATGTTTTGTAAAAACTTGACAAAACAAAAAATAAAATGGTATTGCTATGTGTTGAACTGTGAAGATGTTAAAAAAATGTTTATAACATGTTTTACTTATGCTTGGTATTTTCAGCAGTTAGGACAGGATTCCTGTCCTATCACTCCAATCCCTCCTCAGGATCCCCCTAAGCAAAGGTGCCTCTGGCATTTTGCCTCTGCTAGTTGGGGGGACCTGAGGAGGTATTTTGCTGATTTTCCTTGGAATGACTACTGCTTCCTTGTCAGAGACCCGTCTTTGTGTGCTGAGCGCATAACAGAGGTGATAGTGTCTGGCATGGAGATGTACATTCCTCACTCTTTTTCTCATCCTAAATCTTCTAAACCTTGGTTTAACACAGCTTGTTCCCATGCTATACATGATAGAGAGGTGGCCCACAAAAGGTACTTAAGCCTTCCATCACCAGAATCTCATGCACTTTATATTTCTGCCTGGAACCATGCCAAGTCTGTTCTCCAACTAGCCAAAAACTCCTTCATTAACAGAAAATGTCAAAACCTTTCAAGATCTAACTCCCCTCGTGATTTCTGGCATATAGCCAAAAATATCTCCAATAACTTTGCTTCTTCTTCTTTCCCTCCTCTATTTCAACCAGATGGCACCACTGCTATCACATCTATTTCTAAAGCTGAACTCTTTGCTCAAACCTTTGCTAAAAACTCTACCTTGGACGATTCGGGGCTTGTTCCTCTCTCTCCTCCACCCTCTGACTACTTCATGCCACGTATTAAAATTCTTCGCAATGATGTTTTCCATGCCCTTGCTGGCCTAAACCCTCGGAAGGCTTATGGACCTGATGGGGTCCCTCCTATTGTTCTCCGAAACTGTGCCTCCGTACTTGCACCTTGCCTAGTCAAACTCTTTCAGCTTTGTCTGTCAACATCTACCTTTCCTTCTTGCTGGAAGTTTTCCTACATTCAACCTGTTCCTAAAAAGGATGACCATTCTAATCCCTCAAACTACCGTCCTATTGCGTTAATTTCCCGCCTATCTAAAGTTTTTGAATCTATCCTCAACAGGAAGATTCTTAAACATCTATCACTTCACAACCTTCTATCTGATCACCAGTATAGGTTCCGTCAAGGCTGCTCTACTGGTGATCTTCTGGCTTTCCTTACTGAGTCTTGGTCATCCTCTTTTAGAGATTTTGGTGAAACTTTTGCTGTTGCCTTGGACACATGAAAAGCTTTTGATAGAGTCTGGCACAAAGCTTTGATTTCCAAACTACCCTCCTACAGTTTTTATCCTTCTCTCTGTAACTTCATCTCAAGTTTCCTTTCTGACCGTTCTATTGCTGCTGTGGTAGACTGTCACTGTTCTTCTTCTAAATCTATTAACAGTGGTGTTCCTCAGGGTTCTGTCCTGTCATCCACCCTCTTCTTATTATTCATTAATGATCTTCTAAACCAAAGTTCTTGTCCTATCCACTCCTACGCTGATGATACCACCATGCACTTTTCCATGTCTTTTCATAGACGTCCAACCCTTCAGGAGGTAAACACATCATGCAGGGAAGCCATAGAATGCCTGACTTCTGATCTTTCTAAAATTTCTGATTGGGGCAGAGCAAACTTGGTATTGTTCAATGCCTCAAAAACTCAATTCCTCCATCTACCAACTCGACACAACCTTCCAGACAACTATCCCCTCTTCTTCAATGACACTCAACTGTCCCCCTCTTCTACCCTGAACATCCTCGGTCTGTCCTTTACTTATAATCTGAACTGGAAACTTCACATCTCATCTCTAGCTAAAACAGCTTCTATGAAGTTAGGTGTTCTGAGACGTCTCCGCCAGTTTTTCTCAGCTGCTAACTCTGTACAAGGGCCTTATCCGTCCATGTATGGAGTATGCTTCACATGTCTGGGGGGGTTCCACTCATACTGCTCTTCTAGACAGGGTGGAATCAAAAGCTTTTCGTCTCATCAACTCCTCTCTTCTAACTGACTGTCTTCGGCCTCTCTCTCACCGCTGCAATGTTGCATATCTAGCTGTCTTCTACCGCTATTTTCATGCTAACTGCTCTTCTGATCTTGCTAACTGCATGCCTCCTCTCCTTCCGTGGCCTCGCTGCACAAGACTTTCTTCTTTCTCTCACCCCTATTCTGTCCACCTCTCTAATGCAAGAGTTAACCAGTATTCTCAATCATTCATCCCTTTCTCTGGTAAACTCTGGAACTCCCTGCCTGCTTCTGTATTTCCACCTTCCTATGACTTGAATTCCTTCGTTTCAAGACACTTATCCATCAATTTTTGACCACTGGTTTGACCCTTTCATGGGACTGGCATTTCAGTGGGCATTTTTTTTTTTATTAGATTTTTGTTGCCCTTGGCCAGTGTTCTTCCTACATAAAAAAAAAAAAAAAAATGAGAATGCAGATAAAATTTCACATAATGAAAAAAATCATAGTCATTTAAAGCAACATGTCACTCGCCACAACCACCATGGCGGCATAACACTTGGTGTGGTGTGTGCAGGTGGACTCTGTATGACCAAGTCTGCGACAAGTCTAAAAATTAGAACTCCAAAAAGCCACTGAGGGAAGGTTCGTCAAGTTGCTTCACAGCTTAAAGCACCTATTACCTTGTTATTAAAAATAAATTAAGTGTATTTTATGAGGAATGAAAGTTATTTTTTTGCAAATATTGATGCTAGATTATATAAAAGACAAACCAACAAATTAAAGTAAACAATAAAGGTGAATCAAGCAGCCACACAGCCCTGTGAGCTCACCAGCATTTAAGCCATGATCACACTTTTACTAAGCCCAGTAACATGTTAGTTATTTTTGCTATTTGTTTATGTTTGCTATTAAAAGTGAGTAACAAGCAGCAAAATTGGAAGAAATGGATAACAGTTTGGCTAGCAGCTTTGTTGCTCAGATGAGTGTTCAAGCAAGTTCCTATTTGTGTTTTTACCACATTAGAGTACTTGTAAGCAATGCAGGATGTAACACAAGTTTCTATAGATATTGCTAGGGGTAAAAGTATACATTATTCACATTAGAGTACTTGTAAGTAATTCAGGATGTAACACAAATTTCTGTAGATATTGCTAGGGGTAAAAGTACACATTATTCAAAGTCAAAAATGTTCTATACACACACATATTGAGGTCTTGTTTAGCTGTGTTGCATATGAAATTCAAGTGTGGGTGGGCGACACATTCACAATGGCCAGGCAGGTGATGATGGAATGTAAGAGAATTGTAATGTTGCTAGATGATCGTTTCTGAGCCCCAGCATTTAGCGACCAAATGGCATAGGTCTTGCTGCTTAGTTTTCACTTTCATAACTCTGTTTTGCATTTCATTATTTTTTTTTTATTTCAGTTGCCAACCTACTTATGCTACTAGATGATTTTTGTTTCAGTATATTTATTTATTACTTTCTTTCATGTGTGTGTGTATTGAACTATTCAGGATTCTAATGTAAGAGCCTACTTACCTTAATAATGATTGATTGCAGGGATGACTGCTGATAATGATAATATATTCTGATAATAATGATAAAATTCAATGATTGATGAATATGAGCAAATGAGATAATGATATTAATGATACAATGGCTCATGCATGCCCTGGCCATCTCTGGTGGCCTGCCATGAACATGCAGGTGTGCCAGCCCTGGCCTGTGCATCACACTGGAGGATGGTGTGCTGGTAAACCCCTGCAAGCGTATTGGTATTGTGGCTGATTGTGTCGATGCTTGTGAGGAGCTCCAGCAGTATGAGTGGGAGGCAATTGCAAAGGATGGGATGCAATTTCCTTATAATGATGCTCACTTTCCAAATGGTAAGGAGGATATTTCTCTTTTAATGTACATGACTGCTTTTGTATTTCATCTTTCCTATGACTTGAACTTTTCAAGAGGGAGGTTTTAGGATGCTTATCCTCCAGTTCTGGATGATCCTCTTTGACTCTGTTTAGGGGCTGACAACTTAATAGGCTTTTTTGTTCATCCTTTATGTTGCCCTATGCCAATCCCCTTCTTACATAAAAAAATGTTTATTTAATATGAAGGTACAAACCCTTTTTTTTGTTTATATACCAGACAAAATGGACTACAAATATTTGGATTTATTTTCTCTTATACTGTAGCCTCTTTTCATCTAATTATGGACAGGTATGGGATATAAGATGAGAACTTGTGACCTTGCTTCCTGGCAGGAATGGAAGGTTAGCAATTCTGTCCTCCTATATTTGTGTGTGTCATTCACCTACGATCGTCTGCTGGTCACCCAGCCAGCTGTTACCCTACGGAAAGAGTTCAGAGCTCATAGTGACTGATCTTTAGGTCACTGAGACCACTCGCACACCACACACTGGAATAGCAAGGTCACAACCCCTCGATTTACATCCTGTACCTACTTCCTGCTAGGTGAACAGGGGCTACTCATTAAGAGGCTCGCCCACTTACCTCGTGTGTGTGTGTGTGTGTGTGTGTGTGTGTGTGTGTGTGTGTGTGTGTGTGTGTGTGTGTTTACTTAGTTGTGACATACAAGAAAAGAGCTATGCTCGTGCTGTCCCGTTTCCATATCTATTTTTATCTAATTTTGCCCTAAATTCATTTATCTTATTTACATAAATGACTTCCCTGCCCAAATAATTTCAGACCGCCATGGTTCTATGTGGGAAGTTATTTTTCTTAACAAGCATTTTTTTCACTTTTCTGCTGTGTCTCCTCAAGAGTCTTGTATCCCACATCATCAAGTCCTTCCTATCCAACTTTTCCATTCCAGTCATCACTCTGTACACGGAACCCTTTGGAAACCCACTTAAAACTTTCTTCCAGGCTGACCTTTGATCCTTAATTACTGTTCTCATCTCTTTTCCTTACAAGAAGTTCTGCATTCATTTTAACACCCCTTCTTACAATCCTCCAAAAATTTCAGGTTCCATAACAATCTCCTATGCAGTATTTTGTCAAATGCTTTTTTGAGGTCTACTTAAATACTGTCTGCCCAGTCATCTCTCTCTCCTGCACAATGTCTATAACTTGTGATTAGAAACTCAAGAGATTTGTAGTACATGATCTTCCTCCTCAAAAAACAAATTATCTGTTTGTCAACATGTTGTTTTCTTCAAAATACTTGATCCATTTGTCTTTTATAATTGTTTTGAATATCTCAGTTGCCACATTTTTTTTTTTTTATTTAAACATAGGTATATTATCACCCAAAGGTGTACTGCCGTGTGCAACCTATTTTAGGGATGTGACACAACACACAAATATAAATATAAAGATATATACATATACATACATTCTTTATGGCTGTAGCCGCACCGGCTGGGCATCAATTGGCTCTCAGGTGATCTGTTTTACTGATTACACCCATCATCGTAGGGTCGAGGAAAGGCAGTTCTCCCTGACACATTTATTGATGAGGTAGGCATGACCATAAGAACTGCGAACAAGTTCTCGGTCTCAATTTCTTACAAAATAACATTATACACGGATATTAAACACTTTCAACACATTACAATATTCATTAACAATACATGCAATTGACTGGCACTATGACAATCAGTTTTTACTACAAAATTAAAGTATTTACCTCGGTCACCATCCTGCCCGTCTTTGTCTGAGCGCGACTTGGCTGTGAGTGATGCCCGCAGGCGACCAGCAGGTTAACCCCACGCTACCAACAAGTGAGCATCAGCTTCGGTGCTTAATATAGCATTGAATACTGATACTTACACATATTACACGTTTTCATGCAAATAGAAAACTATTGAACATTTCACTTATAAATGCCGAGGAATAATGACGTGAGGTACATACGCTTTACATACAGTAACAATGGCCTTATGCTAATATTGTTAGCAGGGGTGTTGGAAACAAGCCCCCCCAGTGGTGTGCTGTTAACTTCACATCCTGGGGATCCATCCTCCTGATATGAAGGACGGAGAACGCGAAGACATTCCACAGTCTGGAGACTCGCCCCCAAAAGGTGAACTGGTGTTGGCTGGAGTGGAAACGTGGCACTTCCACTGAGTCACCACTGGATAACACCGTTCTCGTGTCCTGCGAGGTGACTCTGGAGGGCAGCCATAGTCCCACCAGATGTGGCACACCCTGCACCTGTGCCTTGTGGAACACCACAAGGGCTGCCACGTCCCTGCGGTGTTCTAGCGTGTCAACGGGAGCCTCAGGATGGGCTGGGGCACCTGCTGCTTCCAGCAGTTGCAGCGCCTGTCGCTGGATGCCGTCGAGCTTGCTGATGTGTGTGGCAGCACAGGACATCCAGGAGAGGGCGGCATACTCCAAATAAGGCTGTATCTGGGCCTTGTAGAGCAAGAGCCTCCCTCTCCTGTCGAGCTGGCTGGCCATCCTCCTCAAGGAGGAGACTCAGTGTGAGGCCTTGAGGGCAATGTGTTTGATGTGGCAGTCAAACCGCAGCCCTCGATCCACCTCCACCCCCAGAATCTTGACAGACTCCTGGAGTTCGAGAGGAAGGCCACCAAAAGCGTAGCCCTCCCTCCACTGCTGGCTTGGCAGTGGGGCATTGAGAAACTACCATTGCCTGTGCCTTCTCTGGAGCAAAGGTCACCTGCCAGCGGGCCCCCCACTCCTGTATCACCCCAAGCTCCTGATTGATCTCTTCAGCAGCATGCACACTTTTGTGTCGAGGGTAGGTACAAGAGAGAGTGCAATCGTCAGCATAAGCTGAGACCGCCAGCAGCTGTCAGAGAAGATCGTCCACGTAGATGTTCCACAGGACTGGCCCCAGCACCGAGCCCTGTGGCACTGACACTCTCACTGGGAGGGACTTGGACGCTTGCCCATTGACAACGACCTGGAGGGTCCTTCCTTGGAGATAGTCGCCAAGGAGCTGAAGGAGGTCACCCTGGATCCCCTTTGCCCTCAGCTTTTCCAGAAAGCCTCCATGCCAAACCCTGTCAAAGGCGCCCGCTATATTCAGGGCCACCACAACAGTGTCGAGGCTGCCATTAAGGGCATCCTGCCAGCCCCTGGGGAAGAGCATGAGGAGATTGGAGGTGGACCGCCCAGGTCTGAACCCAAACTGTTGGTTCAAAAGGAGGTAATTGTCCTGGAGATGGTGACACACCACATCTGCCACCACCCTCTCGAAGACTTTCCCCACCACAGAGAGCAGGGAGATGGGTTGATAATTTTTTGGGTCAGATCTGGACCTCCTCTTGTGTACGGGAACTACCCGGGCCTCTTTCCACACTAAGGGCCAAGTATTTTCCCATAAGCAGGCAGAGAAAACTGTGGTGAGGGGGACAGCCAGCTCGCGGGCACACTGTTTCAAAACGTGCAAGCTGATGTTGTTGGGACCGGTAGCTTTTTGCACATCAAGCCCCTGCAGCAGATGCTCGACAAGCCCCTGCGTCACCTCCACTTTGGTGGCAGTCTCTCTGTACTGCTGCTCAAGAAGAGGCGGTGACCTTTCAGGGTCATCCACCTCCATCTTCCCAGCGAAAAGAGTGGCCAGCAGCTGGGCCTTGTCCTTGCTGCTGGTGACCACCGTTCCGTCGGGCCTTGTGAGAGGAGGGACAGTGTCCTGATGGTTGAGGGCCTGTCTTCCCTTAGCAAGGGACCACCAAGCCCTGTTGCCCACTCCAGGGCTACCAAGCTGGCAATGCAGGTCCTCCTCCCACTTCCCTACGGCCCACTGGCAGGTTGTCACCATCCTCTTGCAGGCCACACGATGTAGGTCTTTGTTGCGCCTAGTGAGACTCTGCTTGTAGCGGAGCCACGCAGAATACTTCGCCTCGGTGGCAACACGGCAGCAGTAGCCAAACCAAGGCTGGTCTGTTGGTCTGGCAATGAACTCCTGGTGGGCACGTGTTGCTCCAGGAGCGCCAAGAGGTGGGAAGAGAAGACTCGCGCCTGTACCTCCGCTCCACCCTGCAGGATGGAAGGCCAGTCAGTCTTGCGCAGGTCTCGGCAAAGGGAGCCCCACTCTGCCCTATCCCATAGCTAGACTGTGCGAGTGGTGGCTTCGTCGCGAGCCACACCCATGTCCACCTGGGTCAGGACAGCATGGTGTCCAGTGCTGCCCACGAGACCCAGCTCATGGCAGCTGAGTGTGTCCTCCTCCAGGTCAGATATGACGGGGTCCAGGGTCCCGCCCCGCTCATGAGTGGGGAAGGTCACGTGGTCCTTCAGGCCCTGCACCGTCAGGAGGTTCTTGTAGGCGTCGTGCTCCAGGTGGTGGTTGAAGTCGCCCACAAGCAAGATGTGTTGGCAGTGGTGAGTCACAAGGAGGATGTGTAGGGCCTCCGTGAGGTACAGGAGCGAGTCAGGCCCCTGCCGGGGGGGGGGGTGGGCAGGAGGGCAGAGTGGTCAGCCAGCACAACCTGGAAGAACATCACCTTCAGCTGAGGCGGTGTGTCCACGTCGAGTTGTTGTGCCTGCACCCCCTCCCTGAAGCAGACAGCCACTCCGCCTCCAGCTCTATCCTGTTGGTCTCTCCTGGCCCAGTGAGTGTAGCCACCTATTTTGCCGAATGATGGCTCCATCTCTCCGTTCAGCCAGGTCTCCGTCACCACAACTGCATCTGCACCGTGTCGTAGTACACAGTTGTGGGTTAGGTCTCTGATGTTTGTTCAGAGACCATGTACATTGGCGGAGATAACCTTGAATTGGTGGCGGTGGCAGTCAGGCCTTACCATGTTGGAGATAGTTGTGGTCCGGCCTGGAGGGGTGTGACATGACTTGTTAATGACGTAAGTTTGAAGGGTCATCCTTATTTTCTCCCTTGAAAATCGGCACTATAATCAGCTTTTTTTCAGTCCATTGGGATCTTTCCCTCTTTTAATTAATGTATTATGATTCTGTGGATCTTTTGAGTCAACTGCTGACTACACTTCTTTAAAAACCAATTAGATACTCTGTCTGGGCCTGTTGCTTTCCTTACATCTTTGTCCTCCATTATCTTCTTCACCTTCTGCACCATAACTTTTAATTCACTCAGCCCTGCATCAATCATCTCTACATCCTCCTGCTTCCGAAAACCACTGTCTCTTGTAAAAACCTTCTGAAAATAGCTATTCATCACTTCAGCAATCCTTCCTAGCTATTCATATTCATATTCATCAACTTGTAGTTTATTTATTCCAACTTTGTTCATTAATTTCCCATTCACATATTGGTCAAATAATTTTGCTTGGCCTTTGCATTTGGCTATGATGTTCTTTTCATAATTTCTTTTTTTCTTCCTGCATATTAGCACATATTTATCCTCTCTTCCACATATTTCTTCCACTGGTCACTTCTTTTATCTCTTCTCCATCTACTCCATGCTCTTTCTCTTTCTATTCTCACCTCACATCTATTAAACCAGTCATTTACTCTAAATCCTTTTGCAGATGTCTTTGGCATGTATCTCTATTCCTTCATTATGTATCTCAGCCAAACTGTTCTACTTTTCTTCTACTCCTTTTGCTTTATCAGATTTACCCTAGTCAATCTCCTCAAAGTATTCCCTTAATTCAGTGAAATTTGTTTTACTATATTTCCGCCTGCCTTTTCTAGAGTCCTCTTTCCTTCCTTCTTCCATTCCCTCCCCTATACCAAACTCAAGTAAAATGTGGTCATTCTTCCCTGTAGTTGATGTCTTCAATAATTTCTGTTTTTTTTGTGAACAATAAATCCAATCTTGAGATTCCTTCATTTGTTATGAATCTGGTATTTTTCTTCACCCACTGTGTTAGAACATTATCCATTACTAGTTTCAGCAACCTGTTTCCCCATGACAGTTCATTTCCTTTTGGCAACCAGCCCTCCCAACACCTCACATTTGAAATTCCCCATCAGGATTATGTTTTCACTTTTTGCAATCAAGCTTTCCATATGTCCATTTGTATCTGTTAACATTTTTCCATAATCCTCAGTATTCCATGATTTCATTTTTAGTGGAATGTATACCACTGCATAATCTCTTTTTCCTTCCTCCTCTCTTCTTTATTCCCACCCTCAACACCTCTGCACTGCCTTCACCATATGTCACCTCATCAACCACCAGGTTCTTTTTTACTAACATCATCACTCCACCTCCTTGTTTACATTTTCTATTTGCCTTTCATGTATTGCATTTTCCACCACCTATATTGAGATTCATGAGTGTATCACTTAATTTGGTCTCTGCGATCCCCATAATATCTGTGTTCTTCTAAATAATCATTTAACTCTAGTAGTGTAGACATCACCCCATTCACATTTGTGTATGACACTTTTAGTTCTCACTTCCCCTCTCTGCCACCTTCATGTACCACTTCTTCATGTCTATGACTCTCCAGTAAAACTCCTTCTCTGTCTCTGTTCTGGTCGCATTTTTTCTTTATCTTCATTCTGCAGTTTGTTTATCTTAGCTCTGTGTGTGTATGTGTGTGTGTGTGTGTGTGTGTGTGATTCACCTATGGTCGTCTGCTGGTCACCCAGCCAGCTGTTCCCCTACGGAAAGAGCTCAGAGCTTATAGTGACTGATCTCTGGGTAGGACTGAGACCACTGACACACACACTGGGACAGCGAGATCACAACCCCTCGGGTTACATCCCGTACTTACTTGCTGCTAGGTAAACGGGCTGCAAATTAAGAGGCTCACCCATTTGCCTTGCTGCTCCCAGGATTTGAACCTGGGCCTTCTTGGTTGTGTGTTTACCTAGTTGTATTTACCTAGTTATGGTTTACAGAAGGAGTTTAAGTTTGTGCTGTCCTGTTTTGATATCTATCCAGTTTTTCCTTAAAATCATGTATAGATATTGCATTTACTACTTCTTTTTGCAGCTCATTCCAGATTCCCACAGTCCTTGTGGGAAACTGTTCTTAATATCCCTTCTACACACACCCTTCTTCACCTTCTTCTCCTGTGCTCTTGTGCTTCTAAAGTCTCTCATCACCAAATCACTTGGGATCCAGGTTTTCATAGCCCAACAAAATCCAATATAAGGCAATCATATTACCTCTCTCTTCTCTCTTTCAGGGTGGAGAGGTTTAGTTTCTTTAGTCCCTCTTCAAACGATAAGTCTGATAGGGTCAGAGGCAACTTTGATGCTGCTCATTGTATTTCTCTCTAATTTCTTTGTGCCTTTTAGTGCTGGGAGATCATATCATTGCTGCATATCCCAAATGAGGTCTTAGCATTGTCACAATTAAATTCCTAATCATCCCTTCATTTAGATAGTTGAACAATGCTCTTATGTTTCTCTCCAGATTATATGTTTCCCCTGTCTTCCTTCTTACATGTACCTCTGGGGACAGCTTATCAGTAACAGTAATTCTAAGGTCTTTCTCTTCACTCTTCACTTTTATTTCCTCATTACCCAATTTATAACTGAAGACTGGCCTCACACAACTATGCCCAAACTTCAACACTCCACATTTCTTTTACATTAAACTCCATTTTCCAAGCGCCACTCCAATCCCAAATCACATTCAGATCTTCCTGTAGAGCTTCACAATCCTCTATTCTAGGGTTGTCAAACTCATTTACCCCAGCGGGCCACATTTCACCAGAGTATATAGTACGTGGGCCAGATAATTATGAGCAGATCGATACCACTTATTTAAGGAATATTATAATAATAATAATTATTAGTGGAACCAGATGAATTATCAGAAAATCTTAACAGTCAGCTGGAAGACTGGAGCAGCAGATGTGCCACAGGCTGCATTAAGGAGTGTGGTCGGCCGTATTTGGACCATGGGCCACGTGTTTGACACCTCTGCTCTATCCTTTCCACTTTTCTCATCAATTTTACATCATCAGCAAATAGACTTATGTAGCTATTCACCCCTTCCATCATATCATTCACATACATATCAAACATAACTAGTGCTAGTACCAACCCCTGTGGGACACCACTAATTACTTCTCTCCATGACGACTTCCCATTTTTGACCACTGTTCTCATTTCTCTTCCTCTCAGAAAGTCACTGATCCAATGTAGGAGTGCTCCTCCCAATCTACCAAACATTTCTAATTTCCACAGCAGTCTCTTGTGGGGTACCTTATCAGATGCTTTCTTTAAATCCAAATAAACACAATCTGCCCATCGCTCTTTCTTGTACTATATCTATGACTCTGGAGTAGAAGCACAATAAATTCATCATACACGAAATTCCTTTTTAAGTCCGAAGTTTCTGTCAGCTAATGTCTCTCTCTTTTCCAGATATTCACTCCATCTTTGCTTCACTATTCTTTTGCACATTTCTGCCATTACAATTATTAATGACACCAATCTAGAATTAGATGGTTCTTCTTTGCTTCCATTCTTATATATGGGGACTATATCTGCTTTTTTTCCAATCTTTGGGCACTACTCCTTCACATAATGAAGTTATGATGAGTTTGTAGATCTTGTGTGAAAGTTGATCTCTGCATTCCTTCAGCACCCAGTTATGTACTCCATTAAGTCCTTGCACTTGTGTGTGTGTGTGTGTGTGTGTGTGTGTGTGTGTGTGTGTGTGTGTGTGTATTTACCTAGTTGTATTTACCTATTTACTGAAAATGGTTACTCCCATGTCTTTTCCTTTGATCTTATAGTAATTTTCTCATTTCCCAAATAGTAGGTGCTTTCAGTTCTTCTCACACTTTTTTCACCACACTACATTTCTTGGCATTAGACTCTGTGTTCCAGCTCAATGATCATTCACTTATCTTGATTAGGTCTTGATTCAGAGCTTCGCAGACTTCTTCATTTGTTACTTTTCTCATAATTTTAGAATTATCAGCAAAGAGACTCATGTAGCTTGTCACCCAATTCATCATGTAGTTTACATATATTGCAAACATAACTGGTGCTAGTACAGATCCTTGCAGAATTCCACTTATAACTTGTCTCCATTTTGACTTATTGCCTCTGATTACCATCCTCATTTTTCTGTATGTCAAGAAGCCGGTCATCCATCTTAATAATAATCCTCCCAGTCTTCCTATATTTTTCAGTTTCCATATTAGCCTTTTGTACGGTACTTTATCAAAATTTTTTTTCAGGTCCAAGTATATGCAGTCAGCCCATCCATCTCTTTCTGTGTGTGTGTGTGTGTGTGTGTGTGTGTGTGTGTGTGTGTGTGTGTGTGTGTGTGTGTGTGTGTGTGTGTGTGTGTGTGTGTGTGTGTGTGTGTGTATTTACCTAGTTGTATTTACTTACTTCTATAATACAGGGTTCAAGCAGGGCTCATAGTGTCCTGTCTCCATATCTATGATTATCCAGTATTTCCTTAAATTTCTGCACATTAGGTGCTGTAACAACCTTTTCATTTACACCATTCCAGATATCCACAGTTCTATGTGGAAAACTGTACTTCTTGATGTCCCTTAAACACTGACTCTTCCTGATCTTCTTTGAGTGCCGTCTCATTCGTCCAGCTTCATCTTCTTCCAGGTCCTGCTTGCCTATTTTCTCAATGCTGTTAACTATTTTATACTTCATTATTAGATCTCCTCTTTCCCTTCTAACTTGTAAAGTTGGCAGTCCCATTTTCTTCAACCTCTCTTCGTACATTAGGTCTTTCAGCTCTGGTACCATCCTTGTAGCTGCTCTCTGAATTCTTTCCAACTTCTTTATATCTTTCTTCATATGTGGAGACCACACCACTGCTGTATATTCCGGCCCGCGATATGGCATAATGGCTATAATTTTTTTTCATCGTAGTCTTATCCATGTAATGAAATGCCACCCTAATATTTGTTAACATCCTGTATGTTGAGCCAAATATCTCACTTTTATGCCATTCTAGGGTCAGGGTATCTTGAAAAAGCACTCCCAGGTCTTTCTTCTCCTTGCTCTTCATTGTTACTTAATCCCCCATTTTATAGTCTCATGCAGATCTTTTACTCTCCCATTTCTATCACATGGCATTTCTTAGCATTGAATTCCAGTATCCACTTCTTGCTCCACCCATAAATCTTGTCAGTATTTTTTTGCAACTTCATATAATCAACATGGCTCTTTATTACTTAGGTCTCCTCTTTCTCTTCTCTCTCATAATGATGGAAGCTTTAATCTCCTTAATCTTCCTTCATAGGTTAAATCTCTCAAAGTTGGTACCAATTTGGTTGCAGCTCTTTGGATCCTTTCTATTTTCCTTATTTCCTTTTTATTTTGGGGTGACCAAACAATTGTGGCATATTCCAGTTTTGGTCGAATCACATATTCTATCAACTTTTTCATCATCTCTTCATCCATGTAAGCAAATGCCCCTTTCATCTTTCTTAGTAACTCATAGGTTTCCCCAACTATTTTGTTTACATGTTTTCTGGTGATAAATTATCACTTATTGTAATTCCTAAGTCTTTTTCTTCTTTGGTTTTCTTAATTTCTACTTTTCCCATGGTGTAGGAACTTGTCAATCTTCTTTTGCTTTTTCCTAATTCCATCCCCTTGCATTTCTTTGCATTGAATTTCACTTCCCATTTCTTACTCCATTTATATATCTTATTTTGACCTTTCTGTAATATTTCACAATCCATATTGTTTTCCACTCTTTTCAATAATTTTGTATTGTCTGGAAACAGACTTATATAACTGTCAACCTCATCCACCATATTGTTGACATACACCAGAAACATTATGGGGGCTAAGACTGTCCCATGTGGTACTCCACTTGTAACTCTACACCATTCTGATTTTTCTCCCTTTGTTATTGTTCTCATTTCTCTATCCCTCAATAAATCTGTAATCCAGTTAAATGTATTTCCTTGCAAACCCCCTATATTTTGAATTTTTCATAGCAGTCTCTGGTGTGGTACCTTATCAAATGCTATTTTAGGTCTAAGTAAACACAGTCTGCCCAACCCTCTCTCTCTTGAATTATATCAATTGCTCTACTATAAAAGCTCACTAAATTCATGACACAAGATCTTCCACTTCTGAAACCAAGTTGTCTGTCAGTCAATATATGTGTTTCTTTTAAATATTCCATCCATCTGTTTTTAACTATTATTTCCACTGTTTTTTGCCACCACACTTGTCAGGGACACTGGTCTGTAATTCAATGGATCTTCTTTATTACCTTCTTTAAAAATGGGCACAATATTGGCTCTCTTCCAGTCTAGAGGAATTTTTCCTTCCTTAAAAGAACATACTAGTGTGTGTGTATGTGTGTGTGTAAGAGTGTTACTGGCCAAGAGCAACAATATATATTGTTATGACTTAGGTTCAGCCCACCTCAATAGCTCCCACTACACATGGGTCAGACTGACTAGCTCTCTCTGGTCTATTGCAGGCATAAACACGATGAATCCAGACCCTTCCTTGTTATCGCAAACTACCAAAACTGAGTTTGCCACTCAGTATAAGCCCCCGACCGAGAAAAGAATATAACATAGGTAAAGCAAGCTCCTGCTTGATGAGAAAGAATCACAAACCACATGCTAGGGAGGCACAGCTAAGATAAATGACACACATGGATGAGGCTTATAATATAATGTGGACAACCTCCCATGTAACAGGCCAAACCATACTCAATAGAATATTATGTGAATGATATTCTGTATGTGAATAGTCTACTTGCAGCCTCCTAGAGGACTACAGGAAGCTACGCACTTGCAGAGTTATGAAATCCTTTGGCTTCTGAACTCCCAGCAGCAAGCTCTGAATGCCAGTCACATTTAACGGTATAAAAATCACTAATGACACAAGTACACAGCAATCAACAGGGCCCAAGATGGTCAGAAAACCATTAGGATGCCTTGATGGAGAGGGTAAGACTCATAGTCTACCACAATTCAACTGGCACTGCACTCAGCCAAGCCTGTGATTGGTGTTTATCCTACCTAACAGGGCAGGGGCATATTGCTTCTAACACTCTGGCAATAGTTACTAGTAATGGCCCTCTAAATTATCCACACACTTGCCACCTTCCTCAGGAGGCCAACCCTTCTATTATATTATATATTGAGCTCAATATGAGGAGGCAAAAGGAAGTTGACAAAATTAATATAGGAAGAAGACTAGGTAGGTGCATGGGTCTTTAAAGTAAACTGGGGAGTGCAGGCAGGTATTTATCATGCCTCAGGCATCTTCTGTTTTTCTTTCACTCTCTTTCTCTCCCTCTTTCATGCCACTCATAACACACCCCCTCTTAAATGAAAATTTTTTTGAAGTTGTATAACTTATAAAATTTTTAGGGTTTTGACTCTGGGCTAATGAATATACAGCTCACAACATACTGGGAGGGGACACACAAATTACAGCCTTACAAAAGAACTCTATGACACTGTCACAGCAACAAAACCAAACAAGGCTACGGCTCAGCCCTTCTTCAGAACACAAACTCAGCCGCTTTTCTTTTTCTTCTCCTTCTACTCCTCTCATGAGATCTGTTTCTGGCTCTCACCCAAGACCTATACTGGCCTCCATTGCAATGCTGGCATGAGGAATTACTCCTGCACAGAGTAATGGTTATGGCATCTTTCCTCCAGCAACTATGGCTACTCCAACTTCTGTGGCTCTTGTCTTTCTTCTTCCTTCTCCTCTTACTCTTCCCTCTGCTTGCTCCACTACTCCACTTACTCTCACCTCTCATGCTCCCTCTGCTACACACCTTACTCTTTCTTCTGT
The DNA here is from genome assembly GCF_035594125.1 of Scylla paramamosain. Taxonomy (NCBI): domain Eukaryota; kingdom Metazoa; phylum Arthropoda; class Malacostraca; order Decapoda; family Portunidae; genus Scylla; species Scylla paramamosain. The sequence goes on from NC_087175.1 coordinate 13,443,403, forward strand.
ACCTTCTCATCATAATACAAACTTAAGAGCCACTAAACAGTGACAATGACAACCCTGCATCCTCAAGACACTCAGCTCACCCACCAGATGCTTTGGCAGTCTAGAACATTTTTGTGGCACCACCAGGCATCATACTTCCAGGCTGAACAACTCCTTCTGGGCCACCAATCAATGCTAACTCACTGGCCCCTTCAATTTTCCTCACTGGAGACCACACTACATCCTCCATCAGGCATTCACTTCCCACACCTTCAGTCCATCTTGCCTGGTACTGGCTCTTCAGAGCTGCCATATCACACCCATAAAATTAATATACTTAAAGTACCACTTCTATGGCAAAAATAAGAGGGGTCTCCTGCCCACTCTTATTTAAATAAAACAGTACTTCCCAAGTGTGACATGACCAAGCTTATTTTTCACTGTCAGGCACGGCAACACAACTACACTCCACTCCTGTTAACCAACCAGTCAATGACACAGAAGTCACCACAGCGAGCTGATGGCTGCTTCTTTCTAGAAAACAACACACCCATTCCTGCACATGGAGCAAAACTCTCACATGTAACCATCCAAACACAACAACTTTTGGCTCAATCCTGAGTCTGGCCAACATACGTTTGGGCCAACACCACTGGTCCTAGCAACTGCTCCCGTGTACAACCACTTATCATACCCAACTCCCAACTTGTTGGTTCAAGAAGAACCCTACTCAGGTCCAATGCCTGACGCTCAACAACACTTTGGCCACATGAAGCCCCCAGCAACACTATGGATGTCTCACAGATGGCAAGCGGCAAATCATCACCAGCAACCTAATTCAACACTACTCCTGATGCTGTGCTGTAACATTTGTGTCAGCTAGAACACTCTTACAACTTTCACAGGAAGGAGGGATCAGGCTAGCAACATCTCTTGTCCTCCCCATACCAGGAAAATTAAAACTAGCCATAGCACAGGGGAGAGGGGTCCAGATAAGAGATAATCAGGCTTGCCTGCCTGAATAATGTGGCTACACTCAACAAACGTGGCCACATCCAGCCACCAAAACTGCCACAACTACTCCCAAGTCAATCCAACTCAAAATTGGGTCTCCACATGCTACTTGCACATGTGTCTCTTTAACCATGGATGGCACAACAAAATGGAGCATTAAACCTCTGTCCTTTCTCTGCTGGTTATACAAAAATATTGTTACTCTCAATTGACTCTACCTGACCCTCTACTTCCTTAATGCCCTCTCCTGCCTTGGCAAGAAGTGGGGCAACACCTCCCTGAGAGACAGAACCCTCCTTGGTTATGCTGGCAGCTGTAGTAGAAACAGTCAAAAGGGGTGGCTCACTATGTGAGCAAACACCCAATGTGTCTGGTCCTGGCAGGGGAGTAGCCTGCTCCCTGCCTCTGATACACTCCCTAAGGGAGGAAATTCCTTCCTCCACAGCAGAGTTAGGAGTCTCCTCGCTCCTGGCAGTAACCCCTAACATGCCAGACACACCAGGCTGGTGCTTGGACTGAATATTGGTTCCCAAAGCCTCCAAACCAGATGATGAATTCGCTTGAGCACCACCACCTGGTTGCTCTGCAGGATGAGGCAAGCCAGCAAACAGATTATCCAAACCCAACACTTCAGCCTCACTCTCAGCAATACCCCTAAACAAGTCATGTGCTTCCTGCAGTGGCTCTACTGCAGTGCAGGCAGCCCCAGCACAATGATTCATGGACAAGCCTAAGGCTAAGTTTACACTAGTCCATCTTTACGGATTCTATCTCTATTCACTGTCCAACAATGATGTCACAAAAATTAAATCCATACTGAACAGAAGAGTTGGCCTCTGTCTCCGTATCCATGTTTGTCAACTGGGCTGCACAGAGAAGAGACCTCCTCAACAAGGAATTTGTATATTTCTTGCCACCTTCTTGCTTGCAGCTGATGAAAAGAGGCCAGTGAGGTGGAGAAGAGTGTCATTTATTGCACAATAAAGAAGTATAAGTAACTACATGCAAGTGAATCTACAAGGTATGATGGGGGTAGTAGTATCTGCTGTATCAATGCACGGTGTGGTGGCGAGGGAGGCTATACTAGTATTTTCTGGTTGGCTGGTTGTCAGTTATTAACCCCTTCGTTACCGACTCCATGATCCTGACGCGTACCAACCCCCCTTCCCCCGGACCGAGTTTTTCGAGCGCTTCTCATAATTTCGTGTAGGTAGTTAATGTTAATGAATCACTTGCAAGGCCTTCTGATTGTGTTGGAATATCGTCTGATCCTTGCAAGTCATCGTCAAAAGTGGTATAACTCTCAGAATCACTGCTGGAGGAAAACAAAGACGCCATGACGCAACGTGTGTCACTGTCAAATCACTGAGGGGTGGCGGCAATTCACATCACCACCCCCGCCACCACTGCCCAACGTCCTTGAAACACAAGGTGCCAATTAGTCAATTTGTCACTGTCGTAAATTAAAACCATACAAACCGAGAAATATGGAGCCCTGGCTATCATTAATAACCGATGAAGTACGCACGTACTTCATCGGTTCGGCAGCCGAAAATTCACATGAAGTACTATGGTACTTCATCGGTAACGAAGGGGTTAATACTGTCATTACCATAGTTGCTGAGTGAGGCTTATTGCATTTCTGCAGTTTGTTGGGCTGAAACCTGTCCAGTCCATCCTTGTGCTTGTGTTTACATGCTTTGTGGTGTTGCTGGACCTCATACTGGGACCCCAGTCACTCCTCTTTTTCAACGAAGTGTTAAAATGTTTAATATACAATATAGCATTATCACATCAAAAAGCTGTATTCAATAATATTTTTTCATGTATTTGAGTATCATACCTAGAACATTCAAAATATCAGTACGTGCAACACTGTCCATCTCTCCGTACAAAGTTAAACTTGGTTTATCTCTTCCATTCGATGGTGTCTGTTCAAGCGGAGGCAGAAATGGAGCCCAGTTCCCACTACAGTCACTCAAATGGAAACAGTGGTGATATCATTATTGGACAGTGTACAGAAACAGAATCCATAAAATGGAATAGTGTAAACCAGTTCTAACTCTGACTCATCTAAACTCTTGCCAGCACTGGAACAGGCAGGCCTCTGGGCAATCTGCCCCCAGCTGAGGCATCGACACCAACTATGCACTTCTTTTGCAGTGGCCCTGCCGTACTTCATTCAAGCCCAGGAGGTACAGAGGACACAGGCACCTGATGCTGGGGCACTTGCTTTGCCTTGGAGCGAGTAACAACATTAATGGAGTTAAAAACCTCCACAACCTCCACATCTGGGACAGTGTCTATAGATGGTAGCTGCATTCAAACTCTCTCACCTGCCAGGTCATTCCCCAAAAGGAAATTGACACTTGACACTGGCAGGTCTTTTGCTCATGCCACCAGCACCTCTTTGGTCACAAGCAGGCATCATAACCACTGTGACAAAGCTCTCCATGGCACCAATTCCCTGGCACCATATAGGCTTCTCTGAGGCAAGCTGCCCCTCAGTCACATTTCTGCACAGTGACTTCTGTGCTGCTGTCTCTCTCAAAACAGTGACGGGGTACTCATGCCCAGCAATCTCAACAGTGCCCCTATGCAAAAATGAATGGCACTGGTTCAAACCAGACTTCACAGGAGGACAATGAGGTATCACTAACAGATGAGGGTGCAGTGCTTCCTGCCTTTCTATCCTCTTGACCAAACACCAGCTGGACCTTATCACTCTCCTGGTCTCGGCCCTGAGAGACAATGCCACTGGTTTCTGGGGGGACTTGGAAGCCGTGGCTGTCATTGACTTAGGACAATTAAGTTTAAAGTGTCCAGTATTCTTACACTAGTAACAGATAGGTTATATACTATACCTGGGAGTGCTATGCACCATGGTCTCAGTCTGTCTCTGTCAAGGGCTGGATGGAGACTTATTAACAACAGGACTTACTCAAACTGACTTGTTACCAATGCCACTACTATACTGTGGACTTCCTGATAACCCAGTACCTGCTGGCCCGACCCTGCCAGATGTCCCTCTTAACCAGTGAGACACTGGTCAGTGGGCCAACACATAGTCATTTGCTCACGTGGCCACCTCCTCCAAGATTTTAAACCTTTTCTCTCAGAGCAGTGGCACAATCTCATTCTCAGCCTACAACACACAACTTAAATGTTTATTTCTTGCAAAATATTGCAAAACAGCATATGTGTATAGAATATTTTATTTACTTAGAATTACTTGAAATATCAAATCCCCAAAGTATGTACCCTAACCCACAAGACACCCTGCATATATATATATATATATATATATATATATATATATATATATATATATATATATATATATATATATATATATATATATATATATATATATATATATATATATATATATATATATATATATATATATATATATACACACACCCAGTGGAACTTCAGTTACAAAACATCTCCCTTTTTGAACAACTTGGTTTTTCAAACAAAAAATTTAACTTGTAATTGCTTCAGTTGTCATATCATAATTTGGTTTTTGAACAAAGTTACTTGATTTCAAATACTACAAGATGAAGCAAGAGCAGCTATTTATTACTTATTTATAGTTTCCATAAAAATTTCCTTCGTTTTTATGTATTTGGAGGAGAGACACAGAGGATAAGACAGTAATTCAATCTTTGAAATATGTTAAATATGATCCCATTGAAGAAGTTGAAAAATCTTGATGTAAACAAACAAGGTTCTGTGCTCAGGAGTAATCTCAAGACTCCTGTGGCTCTATGACCCACAATGCCATCACTACTGCACAACTGCATTTTCCCAGTAGCTTTTCCCTGTAGCAAGATGTCTAAGTGTTATTATTACCTTAATTTTGGCAGTGAGTGAGTTGCTCCTCTCTGTGTCACTCTGAAAGGCTTCCCTCACTAGATTAGTGACAAAGACCTACATGGTCTAAACAATATCTTTTGATGAGTTCTGTGTCACTAAGTTCATTCAATACATCCTTTCTGGATAAAAAAGAATTATAAGCTGGAGATGTTGTGGAGCGGCCATCTTAGCAGTGGGAGTGTCATTCATTACCCCTTAAGACATGGTGGACGGGTATCTGAGAACAGATGAATTTATTTTACATTGACTCCTATGGGGAAAATAGTTTCAGTTTTCAAACATTTCAAATTTTGAATAGCATTCAGGAGGGAAGGAAGAAAGTTGTTTAAAGACAACTCTCTCCCTCCACACAAAACTACAAGCACCTAATAACACATACATCCCTCACTCAAAAATTTAAAAAATATCATGGCGACTCCTACACCAGCCTTGGAGTCCCCATCTGGGGGAGGGGACCATAAATGTCCCCAGGTCGTAGTGCCTTACTGTCGATGACCCTAAGTGTCTTGACACCTCCCCTCAACTTTTTCTTCATTAACTTCTGCAACATTCACAGTCTAAGATCTAATTTTCAGTATGTAGAACACCACCTCTCCTCTTCTAAACCTCATCTTCTTTTCCTCTCTGAAACTCAGGTGTCTGAGGCAACTGACAGTAACCCCTTTTCTGTTCCCTCCTACTTTCTCTATCCTCATTTTCGATCCAAAGCTGGATGTTGCGTTTATGTGTGCAATGACTTAACCTGCTTTCGTGCCCACGCTCTTGAATCTTCCGAGTTTTCCACCATCTGGCTACGACTACAGAGTCACTCTCAAACTAAATTTATCTGTGCTGTATACCTTTCACTTAACTCCTCTGACTATAAGAAATTCTTTGACTATCTTAACTTCCAAAGTGGAGCACATTCTGACTCTCTTCCCTTTTGCAGAGATCTCCATTCTTGGAGACTTCATTGTTCACCACCAGCTTTGGCTTTCCTCTCCCTTCACTGACCATCCTGATGAACTAGCCTTCAAGTTTGCTATCCTCCATGACCTAGAGCAATGGGGAGTTTTTGGAACTAAACTGCTAGAGGTCGTTGCTGCTCATCTAACTGTAGGAAAGAGAGCTAAAATATTGTTGTAGTAAACCCAGGTGCGTAAAGATGCATAGAACATTGATCATCATGATACTATTGAAATGATGTATCGACTTTTCAATATCCAGTATGGATAATATTGAGAGAATGTGGTCAAATTGATTATTTTTTGTGTGATTATCGAGTAAATTACTAACATTATTTTAAATAAAGCATATTACAAGTATAAAAACAATTGATTTGGACAATAAAAAAAAAAAAAATCACTCTGTACTATATAGTATGACAACCTACTCAGTAACATCGTGATATATGGCTGTATTTTTTTTTTGTAGGGATTTTAGCATCCCTCTCACGAAGCAAGTGACAAAGCAAAGTAATCGAGAACCAAAACAAACATCTCTCAGGCGATCCTGCTGCTGCTGTAGTGTCCAGCTACTGTAATCCATTGCTTAGGGCGTAGTGGAGATGGGCACCGCAGCAACATTCAACTTCTTGTTCAACAACATGTTTCTTAAGTTCAACCAGCGTGGCCGAGTCAGGTGTTTGTTTTGGTTAGATACATCATTACTATCGCCAGGACACTCGAGTTGCCAATTTTTGTATTAAAATTGCCGTATCCATAAATTAGGAAGATCTATGTAATTTGGACTTTTCACTGTCACAAACATGTTACCTTTATGTTTACTGTCGTCAAGATTAAGACGTTTCCAATCAAGAGTGTATTCATTTGGAAATCTTAAGATGACCAAATAAATCTAAATGCCGATTCACTAGAAAATCAACTTATATACATTTGTTCATGAAAAGAGTTTGATTTTACTTGTGTTACTGCTTAGAAGGGATTACGTAGAAAAATATATTACATGAGCCCATTGCATCTTCATATAAATAGAATAACACTGTTGGTATATCTTATATTGCTTGTATGTGAGAGAAGAGTTTGCATCTGTGCTGCCACCTGGTGACAACCACTAGTTCTGAAAACTCCCCATTGGTGCAACTCGTATTCCTGACCGTCTTGGAGATACGCCAAACATTCTTGGCCTTTTCCTGACCTCTAATCCTTCTGCTTATGCTGTCACCCTTTCTCCTCCATTGGGCTCCTCCGATCACAATCTCATATCTGTTTCTTGTTCTATTGCTCCAATCCCTCCTCAGGATCCCCCTAAGCGAAGGTGCCTGTGGCGTTTTGCCTCTGGTAGTTGGGGGGACCTGAGGAGGTATTTTGCTGATTTTCTTTGGAATGACTACTGCTTCCATGTCAGAGACTTCTTGTCCTATCCACTTCTATGCTGATGATACCACCCTGCACTTTTCCATGTCTTTGCATAGACATCCAATCCTTCAGGAAGTAAACATTTCATGCAGGGAAGCCACAGAACGCTTGATTTCTGATCTTTCAAAAATTTCTGATGTTGGCAGATCAAACTTGGTATTGTTCAATGCCTCAAAAACTTAATTCCTCCATCTATCAACTCAACACAACCTTCTAGACAACTATCCCCTCTTCTTCAATGACACTCTACAGTCCCCCTCTTCTACACTGAACATCCTCAGTCTGTCCTTTACTTATAATCTGAATTGGAAACTTCACATCTCATCTCTAGCTAAAACAGCCTCTATGACATTCTGAGACGTCTCCACCAGTTTTTCTCACCCCCCCCCCACCTGCTAACTCTGTACAAGGGTCTTATCCATCCATGTATAGAGTATGCTTCACATGTCTGGGGGATTCCACTCATACTGCTCTTCTAGACAGGGTGGAATCAAAAGCTTTTCGTCTTATCAACTCCTCTCCTCTAACTGACTGTCTTCAGCCTCTCTCTCATCGCCACAATGTTGCATCTCTAGCTGTCTTCTACCACTGTTTTCATGCTAACTGCTCTTCTGATCTTGCTAACAGCATGCCTCCCCTCCTTCTGCAGCCTCGTTACACAAGACTTTCTTCTTTCTCTCACCCCTATTCTGTCCACCTCTTTAACGCAAGAGTTAACCAGTATTCTCATTCATCCCTTTCTCTGGTAAACTCTGGAACTCCCTGCCTGCTTCTGTATTTCTACCTTCCTATGACTTCAATTCCTTCAAGATGGAGGTTTCAAGACACTTATCCCTCAGTTTTTGACTACCGCTTTGGATCCTTTTATGGGACTGGCATTTCAGTGGGCATTTTTTTTTCATTGGATTTTTGTTGCCCTTGGCCAGTGTCCCTCCTACATAAAAAAAATAAATAAATAAATAAGTTCGAAAACTGAGGTTCCACTGTATATTCAATAATCAAAACTATTTTCTCTATAGGATTTAATGTAAAATAGATTAATCTGTTCTCAGACACCCATCCACCATGTCTTAACGGGTAATGTCTGACATTCCCACTGCTGAGATGGCTGCTCCACAACATCTCCAGCTTAGAATTTTTGTTTTATCCAGAAAGGATGTATTGAATGAACTTAGTAACAGAACTCATGAAAAGATATTATTTAGACTATGCAGGTCTTTATCACCAGTCTAGTGAGGGAAGCCATAAAGAGTGACAGGGAGGAGCAACCCACTTGCTGCCAAGATTAAGGTGATCATAATACTTAGACATCTTGCTGCTTGGAAAAGCTACTGGGAAAATGCAGTTGTGTAGTATTTATGGCATTGTGGGTCACAGAGAAAGCCATAGGAGGCTGATGATAACTCCTGAGTTCCTTGATCTTGATCGTGATCCTACAGGAGGCTCAGGATTCCTCCCAAGCCAGGCCTTTACATCGGCACTCCTGTAGGGAAAACAAAGAACGACAAATAGAAAACGGCATACAGAGTCATACAGTCGAACCTTGTTTGTTTACATTAAGGTTCTTCAACTTCTTCAACAGGACAACATTTAACTTATCTCAAAGATTGAATTACTGTTTTACCCTCTGTGTCTCTCCTCTAAATATATAAAAATGAAAGAAATTTTTATAGAAACTATAGATTAGGAATAAATGGCTGCTTTTGCTATGGCTTCTAGTATTTGAAATCAAGTAACTGAATTATGATGCTACAGCAACCAAAGGAATTTTTTATTTTTTTTTTCAAAAACTGATTTGTTCAAAAAGGGAGATGTTCACTAACCAAGGTTCTACTGTATATATACACACATACATATATATGCATATATACATACAGTAACCCCCTGTTATATTGGACCCCATTATAGTGGATTTCTGGATTTAATGGACATGTATGGCCTACAGACTATCCATTGGATTTACCAGATAAATGTCAGTAAATGAGGCAGAACATCCGGCCAGCAGCCAGAATGTTAACTGTGTATCATTATTGATAATTCACAAAATGCTTACAACACATATTCCACAGGATTTTACATCAGGTACATGTTTGTCATCATTGCAAATATTTTATTACACTGTGGTGTGCTGGCATGTTTGGAGCTTCCTTCTAGTGGAGCTCAGCCTAGTAAGAAATCCTAGTAAGTGGCGGTAGCAGTGAGGCAGCGAGGGGAGTGAATGAGGGGAGGGAGGAATGCCATGGGTGGTGGTGGTGGTGATAGTGAGCAGACACCACACTGATCAGGGTTGTGCTGTCTGCCATAATTATGGTATTTCTGCCATAATTTGGTCTTTATCTGCCATCTGTCATACATTGTCTACAATACACCATGCCATGATGTATAGAAAAAAAATGTCATCATTTTTACATTACTATATAATAATTTGGGATGGACAGCAGGGTAGCCCTAGTACCCACACACTGCTTCTGCCTTGGTCTCTCACTGGGAAATGTTATTAGAGGTTGTGGCACTCCAGTCCCACTCACCACTGCTTTTACTGGATTTTTGCCTTTAACGTCAGTGGCTTTGCCCCAATTAGTCCGGTACAATGAGGGTTTATTCTCTCTCTCTCATTATATATATATATATATATATATATATATATATATATATATATATATATATATATATATATATATATATATATATATATATATATATATATATATATATTGAACCCCCAGTTTATTGCAGTTCGGTTATCACTGGTTCATTTTTTCCTTGTTCCTTGTTTTTTCCTTTGAACCTAATTATTTTTACAATGCAAAATATCCCACTTTATCATAGAAAAATCAGCTATTATATTTTATCACATACAAGCTAAATCGTGGTATGGATTGAGGAAATACCCAGACGAGGGTATAGGTGCACTTGCTTATTTAGCAACACTGCTTGCTGATAAGGTGGTGGCCAGGCATAGGCAATGGTGCATTTCATGCAAGCCCTTTCAACAGTCATCTGTTGGTAGACAGAGTGGGTACCAGTTGGTGTTAGTTGGTCAGCCATGCAAGCAGTAATTTTCATTGCCACTCTCAAATTGTTTGTGGGTTGGTGTATTTGGATTGGTGGCAGTTTGGTGTGTTCATGTTAGTGCTGTAAATTGCTGTTACTGTTGGGTGGTGGATGGGTTGGATGATCGTCACCAGTCACTGCCGTGTATGGGTTGTTATCCTTGTAGTGGTGGTTTGGTGTGTTATGTAAGTGTTGTACAAATATTCTGGTTATCATTGGGTGGGTGGTGTGTTGTACACACACAGTACTTATTCCTAATTCGCCAAGTTGGAGGTAAATCATCATTAGTGCCATGAGGTGATTGGTTTAATTAGCTGCTTTATGTATTTTTTTTTAATCAATATATTGTGGATTTTAGTACTTTACAGGTGCCTTTGCAACATAACCCTGCAGTGAACTGGGGCTCACTATATATATATATATATATATATATATATATATATATATATATATATATATATATATATATATATATATATATATATATATATATATATATATATATAAAATGCACACTCAAGTACCAATACTTGAAGAGGACTCAAAAGATTTTACTAAAACTAGAGAAGTGTCTTGAGACCTCATTTATTTACCTAATCATATTTACCTAGCTGTGATGTACAGGAAAGGATACATACTGTCATGTCTCAGTATTTACAAGCATCCAACTTTTACTCAAAGTCATGAGTACTTCCATAGACTACTTTCTCATCTTAATTATTCAAACCTTTAATCCTTCTGTCTTTATGTCTTTCCTACAAGTTGTCATCTTCAGTTATCTTCCATGCCCTCTCCTTATCATAATGGGTCTTAATATCACAGAAAAGAGTGTTGTCATGGGATTTGTTCAAGTATTTGTGAACAGTAGGGGTTACTTCCAACTGAAAAAAAAAGGTTCTGTGTGAAAAAGGAAGATAGATACAGAACGAATAAATTGATGGAATGTGAAGTGAAGAAAGATCCATTCATTACTACTAAGGAGATAAAAGGGAAGCATCTCAGTTTGCTGGGAAATGTTGCAGTGTCAATAATTAAACATTGATTGCAGAAAGACTTGAACCTACCCTATTGCTTTGCAACTCACAAGCCTCTTCTGACCAAGAGAATGAGGAAGCAGTGACTCAATTTTTGCAAGGCATACATTAACTTTCTTTGTAGGCAAGTTTGCTAGGATCCATTATAATGTAAGGAGAATTAAATGAGTGATGAAAGTGGATCATGGCAAAGGGGAAATGGGCAGGGGACCTTATTTGAACTCCATCTGTTTTTGTGCATCAACAGAGAAGTATAGATTGCCTCTGCCTAATTTGGGATTTCAGTCAAAGATCTCATGGATGTAAGTAAACCAAGCATTGTTTTCTCTGCACACACTAGAGGGATACTATATTCTTTATTCATTATTCATAAGGACAGTGATTTTCCTTTTTCCCAAATTTTCTGAACAATTAGTTTTTTAGGATATGGTAACTATTTCTTGAACATTATGCTTTAGTGTCTTGTGTAGTGATTTATGGATTAGAGCTTATGCTCATTTCATGCAGTTATGGTTTTTACTTTCAAGTTACTCAGAAACTATTTTGGACATTAGTAACATACAAAAATTTTAGTGCTACCTAGTTACCTGTAATGCTTGTATTTCTTTCAGGTTATAATGACATCCAGTTGATGTTCAGTTCACAGTTTTTCATGGACTACCCATCTGTGACATCCCTCCATATCTCCCTCAAGGCTACCACCACAGGCACTGCAGTTGGTATGTCTTGTGACTCACTAGAGTGTGTGGGAGAGAGCTGCAGTCCTGCTTGTGTCTGACATTATTAGAGAAAGCAATCTAGTGTTGAACAATATTTAGCCATAAGTGAAAGAATCCCTATGTAATGATGGAGTTTTTTTTAAAGAAAAGTGAGTCATTTTCCCACTGCTTTATATCCTTAAATTTTAGATTTAGAATTATAAAACAAACTCCACAAGAAGCACTCATTTTCCTATCTAAGAAATACAAAGGATTTCATGTTAGGATTGTATGTGCCATGGTTAAGATGTAAGTATAAGAACAGTGTCTCAACTTGCTGGCTATGTAGCTTCATACTAGTGTGTCCTTTCAAAGGGCTGTGACTACAATTAGTGTTCAACACGGGATATCAGTCAACTTTTTTTTTTTCAATTGTGCCTGCTGCACTCATGGGGAGAGGAAAATCCTGGCTTTTATTTACTAAAGCATCAGAAAGAGGTAAAAAGAAAAAAAAAAACATGATATCAGTAGGAAGTAGTTTTGTAACCAATGCCAATTTATGCTCAAAACAATATCCTTACACATCTATTTTATTTAAAATAAGGATCTCTTTTACCTGTCAAGATTAATTGATTAAATTCAACCTGATAGTATATAATTGGCTAAATAATAATATAGATGAAAATCTGTATATATCTTTTTTTTTTTTACTGGTAAACTCTTGAACTGTTTTTCTACTTATGTATTTCCTCCTGGCTACAACTGAACAATTTTGTCAAGATAAGTTGGCTTCTTTCTTGGTTCTCTTACTCTTATTTTCTTTTTGAGAACAATATTTGAGCAGATTAAAAAAAAAAAATTTGGTCATTCTTGATACATTTTTCTTCTCCTTTTCCCTGTAAAAAAAAAAAAAATTTTGGTCATTCTTGATACATTTTCTTCTCCTTTTCCCTGTAAGTCTCCTCCGCTTATTTCTGTCCCTTGCATCTTCTGTGATTCCCATTCTTTGCAGATCTACCATAATTCCATCCCTTCATCTCACTCCCTGTCTTCCCTTTGATCCTCTGATTTTTTTAAGGTTCATTTAATTGATTCCTGGTCATTTCTTACTTCACGACCAAACTAATGCATTTTTTATCTTCTTATCACTCCCATAATGCATTCTACTCCTGTTCAACTCCTGACTTCTTCATTTTGTAGATGTTCACTGAGTGATATGCCCATTCTCATCTCTGCTCTTTCCAACTTCCTCTCTTCTGTATTCTTTTGTGCTCATGTTTCTGCTCCATGTTATAACATTGAATTATATCTTTACCTTAAGCCTTTCTGATGTTCTGTTATAAAAACATGGAGTGCACTAGATCAGTCAGTAGCATGTCTGACTACAATGCATGAAGTCTCGGGTTCAAATCCTGGTGACAGATGGAATTTTTTGGGATGATTGCCCTCTCCTTGGTTCACCCAACCTTAAATGGATACTGATCAGCTGTGATTGGGAACATAAAGGCAGCGGAGAAAGGAACTGGCCACCCTACTTCATATGCTGAAGCCCAAGAAGGATGACGCTACCAACCCTACACTCATAGAGTACAGCACACCTTTACGTTACTTATCAAAAAAATATCCAGAAACTTCCCAACACTTTCTCCATCCTGATTTTATTCTCTCCTTGACTTATATACTTGGGAGTCAGTCACCCATATGCCACTCTCATGGTTTTCATCTTCACTGCGATGGTGATGGAATCCTTCACCCTCTTGCCAGGGACTGTTAGTATCTTTTCTGACATTGTAGCAGGCACAGGAAAAGCTGGAAAAGAACACACAAATAGTAATGCAAATTATAACACCACAGGAAACACAGCTCACATATGGCAGCAACAAGTGAGGTGAATGGACTCCTGGCAAGCAGTGTTGACAGACAGTCTGGTGTCAAGACATGATTATCACTTTGTGCTTGTGATCATAATGCAAAATTTAGCTATTGTATAATGAAATGTGTTCCCTAGTAACTGTAAATTGTAAAAGTAAAATATTGCAGAGCAATGCATTGTATAGCACAGGAGCAGTGTATTTGCATGCATATTATAAAAAAAAACAGACCAAGGCAGGACATTCATCTTTAAAGGAAAATTTGTGTTTAGGATTGAAAAATAAAAAGTTCATGTTCAGAACTTCTACTGCATAAGATTGTGAAGTCACAGGTTTAAGAGTCTTATTGACTCTTCTAGATAGGCAGGAAAATGAAACTGTGGGATGGTAATTTGAAAAATTAGAGTGGTTCCCCTTTTTAGGAACAGGCTGAATGTAGGCAAACTCCCACCATGAAGGAAAGACAAATGTTGAAAAACAGAATTTGAAGAGTCTGACCAGACAACATGCAAGTGCATTGAATTACAGATATCATTTAGAATTATATATATCATTTGGTGGGAAACCATAAGGTCCATAATTCTTGTCAGGACAGCCAGTGAGGGCATGATAATGTGCCAATTCCTTGGTCACATAAAAAAAAAAAAGTAATGTGTGTGTATAACTGACTGGTGTAAACTGAAGTACGAAAAGGAGAAACTAATCAGTCCCCAGGTTGGACTGCTCTTCTGGTATCAACCCTAAGTGTCTTGACACCCCCATCAACTCTTTTTTCATTAACCTCTGCAACATTTGCAGTTTAAAATCTAATTTTCAGTCTGTAGAACACCACCTCTCCTCTACTAAACCTCATTTTCTTTTCCTCACTGAAACACAGGTGTCTGAGGCTCCTGACAGTAGCCCTTTTTCTGTTCCCTCCTACTTTCTATATCCTCATTTTCCATTCAAAGCTGGATGTTGCATTTATGTGCACAACTACTTAACCTATTCTCATGCCCATGCTCTTGAATCTTCCAAGTTATCCACCATCTGGCTATGACTACAGAGTCACTCTCACACTAAATTTGTCTGTGCTGTATACCTCTCATCTAACTTCTCTAACAATAACATTTTTTTTGACTACTTAACTTCCAAAATGGAGCACATTCTGACTCTCTTCCCTTTTGCAGAGATCTCCATTTTTGGAGACTTTAATGTTCACCACCAGATTTGGCTTTCCTCTCCCTTCACTGACCATCCTGGTGAACTAACCTTCAAGTTTGCTATCTTCCACGACCTAGAGCAATTAGTGCAACACCCTACTCGTTTCCTGACTATCTTGGAGATACACCCAAAATTCATAACCTTTTCCTAACCTCTAATCTTTCTGCTTATGCTGTTACCCTCTCTCCTCCATTGGGCTCCTCCAATCACAATCTCATATCCAATTACTCCTCAGTATACCACTAAGTGGAAGTGCCTCTGACATTTTGCCTCTGTTAGATTGGAGGACCTGAGGAGGTATTTTGTTGATTTTCCTTGGAATGACAACTGCTTCCATGTCAGAGACCTGTCTGTGTGCTGAGTGCATGACAGAGGTGATAGTGTCACATTCCTCATTCTTTTTTCTTGACCTAAACCTTCCAAACCTTAGTTTAACATGGCCTGTTCTCGTGCTATACATGATATAGGTGGCCCACAAAAGGTACTTGAGCCTTCCATCACCAGAAACTCATACACTTTATATTTCTGCCCGGAAACATGCCAAGTCTGTTCTTCAACTAGCCCTAAATTCCTTCATTAATAGAAAGTGTCAAAATCTTTCAAGATCTTGACTTCTGGCAACTGGCCAAAAACATCTCCAATAACTTTGCTTCTTCTTTCCCTCCTTTATTTCAACCAGATGGCACCACTGCTATCACATCTATCTCTAAAGCTGACCTCTGCTCAAACAAACAAAATTTAGGGATTGTTCTTCCCTCTCTTTTTTGTTACCTATTAAAATTCTTCACAACAATGTTTTCCATGCCTTCACTGGTCTAAACTCTTGGAAGGGTTTTGGACCTGATAGGGTCCCTCCTATTATTCTCTGAAACTGCACCTCTGTGCACCTTGCCTAGTCACACTCTTTGAATTCTGTCTGTCAACATCTATCTTTTCTTCTTGCCAGAAGTTTGCCTACATTCAGTCTGTTTCTAAGAAGGGTGACCGTTCTAATCCCTCAAACTACCATCCTATTGGTTTAATTTCCTGCCTATCTAAAGTTTTTAAATCTATCCTCAACACTAAGATTCTTAAACATGTATCACTTCACAACCTTCTATTTGATTGCCAGTATGGGTTCCGTCAAGGCCACTCTACTTGTGATCATCTGGCTTTCCTTACTGAGTCTTGGTCATCCTCTTTTAGAGATTTTGGTGAAACTTTTTCTGTTGCCTTCGACATATCAAAAGCTTTTGATATGTCTGGCACAAAGTCTTTGGTTTCTAAACTACCCTTCTATGGCTTCTATCCTTCTCTCTGTAACTTCATCTCAAGTTTCCTTTCTGACCATTCTATCGCTGCTGTGTTAGATGGTCACTGTTCTTCTAAATCTATTAACAGTGGTGTTCCTTAAGGTTCTGTCCTGTCACCCATTCTCTTACTATTATTCATCAATGATCTTCAAAACCAAATTTCTTGTCCTATCCACTTTTACGCTGATGATACCATCCTGCACTTTTCCACGTCTTTTCGTAGACATCCAACACTTCAGGAAGTAAACAGTTCACACATGGAAGCCACAGAGTACCTGACTTCTGATCTCTCTAAAGTTTCTGGTTGGGACAGAGAAAACTTGGTAATGTTTAATGCCTCAAAAACTCAATTCCTCTATCTATCAACTCAACACAACCTTCCAGACAACTATCGCCTCTGCTTCAGTGACACTCAACTGATCCCCTCTTCTACACTGAACATCCTCGGTTTGTTCTTCTCTTATAATCTAAACTGGAAACTTCACATTTCATCTCTAGCTCAAACAGCTTCTATGAAGTTAGGCATTCTGAGACATCTCTGCCAGTTTTTCTCCCCCCCCCCCCCCAGTTGCTAACTCTGTACAAGGGCCTTATCCATCCATGTATGGAGTATGCTTCACATGTCTTTGGGGGGACGGTTTCCACTCATACTGCTCTTTTAGACAGGATGAATCAAAAGATTTTTGCCTCATCAACTCTCCTCTAACTGACTGTCTTCAGCCTCTTTCTCATTGCCACAATATTGCATCTCTTACTATCTTCTACTTCTATTTTCATGCTAACTGCTCTTCTTACCTTGCTAACTGCATGCCTCCCCTCTTCCCGCAGCCTTGCTGCACAAGACTTTCTTCTTTCTCTCACCCCTATTCTTTCCATCTCTGTAATGCAAGAGTTAACCAGTATTTTCAACCATTCATCCCTTTCTCTGGTAAACTCTGGAACTCCCTGCCTGCTTCTGTATTTCTACCTTCCTCTGACTTGAACTCCTTCAAGAAGGAGGTTTCAAGACCCATCTTCAATTTTTTACTATTGCTTCGGACCCTTTTCGGGGACCGGCATCTCATTGGGTTTTTTTTATTTTTTTATTGGATTTTTGTTGCCCTTGTCTGGTGTCCCTCCTACATAAAAAAAGTTACTGATTAAAGTGAAAGAGTAAACTAAATAAGTAGATATCTTTACTGTAATAATCAGGATGGACACTTAACCAAAGAGGATTTCCATCTATTCAAGTCTCCCCCTTTCTCTAGGGCTGAAAACCCTGAGGGAAGAACTACTGACCTATCTATCTAAACATCCAAATACTCTAAGGATCCTGGAGTGCTTATCCGTGCTGTGGGTGGATGTAAGTCTGTGCAGCTCCTTCAGGCCAGTTGGAGTTTGGGTGTAGAGTGGCCATGCTGGGTGGTCATCCAGTCTCACTGGTGATGTGAGGATGGAGCAGAGAGAGAGGTGACAACAGGGTGGAGGCCTGCAGGTGTGTCACTGGTGGTCCCTCACAGTTCTTGGTCACTCATAGTCAGCCTCGTGATCACTCATAGTCATGTCCTTCCTCCTGGTGTCACCTGGCTTCACTTTGACAACACCTATGGGGAATCTTTTGGTGTCATCTCTCTGCTAGCTGGTTCCCTTGGGGTGTTGTCAACACATGGTGGCCACCAACTCACTGTTCCTGCCTGGACTGAGGTTCTTGAATAATAGGAGGGCATGTCTTCTTGCACTGGGTGTCAGAACCAGAGAGAACAAAGATGACAGCGTGGGTTTGTTAGTCAGGGTGTGGATATCCTTCCGTGCTCACCTGGTGGCTGCTGATAGGCCACAATTCTCATCCACACTACTTAATCACCACGGAATCCATCCTGCTCTATACCTCCATCTCACATGCCTAACTAATATCCTCCTCTGCCTGGGTTTGGTATTATCATTGCACAATATTCTCATTTAAGTGAGTTACCTGAGTGAGTGGCCTCTAGCACATGCTTTTCAAAACAACTAGGAGGTGAGTGGGGAGTCTGTGAGAGATTTTTAGGGAGAACTAGTGTAATCTCCACCCTCTTAAATGTAAAATCTGATACGTGGCTCATCTGTTACTATGTCTGAAAATCTCTCATGCAGCCCACTCACCTTTACATTTTCATAAGTTCTAACATTTGCATACAAGTAAAAAACACACAGCTGTCAGGTTGGCATCTGTTTCTACTTCATCTCCCCTCAAATTTTCTTCCAAAGTTTTCTTTTTCTCCCAGGAGACATCATCACTTTTTCAGTACTGTTGTGTCCAGGAGTCTTTTTGGGACCTGACCCTCTGGTTGATTCAGATCCTTTGTTCCCCCAATGGTCCTGCCTCTGGAGTGGTAGGATAAGAGCATGGCTACCCTGTCCTCAACCCGGGGAGAATGTGTTACCTTCTGGTTGGGTTAATGTGATAACTTTACAGTGCCTAAGGCATCTTGGGTGTCTATCATCTTCCAGAGAAGGTCCAGTGTCACCAGCTGGCTCCTCATCTGAGCTGGAATAAAAGGAAGAGTTGGAGTCAGTTTGTCCTAAACTTCCAAATGTACCAAGGGCCTTTCACTAACTGTTCTCCAGGAATTTCCTAATACTCCTCAATATATCTCCTTGGAGGTTGCCTAATTCCAACAGGTCATGGCTCTACTTTGTCCTCTTCTTCATCCTCGGGGGGTAATATGAGTTCCTCGGGTTCCACTCATAGTATGGTTTCACTTTGTGGCTTGTTGCACACATGTATTGTCCTAAAGATTCTCCAGGATATATGCACTCCCATCCTATAAAACTTCTTTCACTTTGTAGGGGCCTAAAACACTTAGGTGTCAGTTTCTGTTCTACCACTGATGATGCTACCTCTTTCTTAATCTACACCAACCAGTCCTTTCCCACTTTCTGATCCTTCCTACCCCTGTTGGGTTTGTCCCTCCATTTCTGGGACATTTCCCTATTAGTCTGCTGGATCGCTTCATGTACTATTTGCAGATCAGGGTCCTCATTCATTTGGAGTAGATGGTACATTAGGTAATATGGCTGTTCACCAGTGGTTTCATGGACTGCACTATTCAACACTTTTTGGCACTTTGTGAGACACTCTGTCCACTTTATGGGTTGGCTTCTACACAATATGGTGAGCACTGTCTTCATGATACGATGCATTTGCTCTGACACTGAATTTCCCTCGGGATGGTAAGATGTAAAGTGGACTAATTTGATGCCATACCCTTGGCACAGTTCACGCAAAGTTTCTGAGGTGAACTCTGGTGCAGTCTGTTCGGAGCACTCTGGGGATTCCAAAGTCTCCAAGATACATTTCCAACTTCCCAACTACCTCCTCGGCCATCCTAGTTCTTAATTTAAGGAATTTTACATAGTGGAAATAATGGTCAGTGATGGTTAAGACGTGATGGAAACCTTGGGCACTAGGAACCATTTCAGTAATATCAATACTAACTCTCTAGAGCCCTATGAACAGCTGGTAATTCTTGCCATGGTTTTTTGCAATCCTTATCGACATGTGATACATTGTTTAACAAATTTCCTTACATCAGATCTCAGGTTAGGTCACTAAAATATTCTTCTGCTTTGAGGATTGTCTTCAACTCAACTGTCCAAGATATCCTGACTCTTTCACATGGGCTAATGTTAAGGCTTCCTTTCTGAGTGTTAGATATAATTAGTTTCTATAAGAAGGTATTGTTTGGTTTAACTTTTGTGAGGTGAAATACAGTGGAACCTCAGTTACCAAATGCCTCCCTTTTTGATCAAATCATTTTTTTGACAAAAATTTTTTCGACAAAAAAAAACTCGTAATTGCTTTGGTTGCCATACCATAATTTGGTCCTCAAACAAAGTTACCATATTTACTGGCATATTAGACTCACCTCTGCATAAGACACTCCTCTATTTTACAAGAATGTTTTGTGGAAAAAAATGTATTATGTTTCATCATAAGGTTACTGAAAAAAAAAAAAAATGTAGTGTGTGTGTGTGTGTGTGTGTGTGTGTGTGTGTGTGTGTATTTACCTAGTTGTATAATACAGAATTCAAGCAGGGTTCATAGTGTCTTGTCTCCATATCTATATTTATCTTGCATTTCCTTTAATTTATGCACATTTGCTGCTGTAACAACCTCTTCATTTAGGCCTTTTCATACTTCTGTGTGAAAAACTGTACTTCTTGATGTCCTTCAAACACTGACTCTTCCTGATCTTCTTTGAGTGCCCTCTCGTCCACCCAGCTTCATCTTCCAGCAACACCAGGTCATGCTTGTCTATCTTCTCAATGCAGTTTACTATTATATACATCATCATTAGATCTCCTTTTTCTCTTCTAACTTGCCAAAGTGTGTGTGTATGTGTGTGTGTATGTGTGTTTTATGTAAGACAGCCACTAAACAAGAGGAACAAAAAAAAATTAATAAAGAGGCCCACTTAATGCCAGTTCCCATAGATATGTCAAAAACAGAGGATAAGTGTCTTGAAACCTCCCTCTTGAAAGAGACGAAGTCATAGGAAGTCATAGGAAGTCATAGGAGGGAGTGAGTTCTAGAATTTACCAGAGAAAGGGACGAATAATTGAGAATACTGGTTAACTCTTGCATTGGAGAGGTTGAGTGAATAAGGATGAGAGAAAGAAAAAGGTCTTGTGTAGCCAGGCTGCAGGAGGAAGGGAGGGATGCAGTTAGCAATATCAAAGGAACAGTTAGCATCAAAATACTAGCAGAAGATAGGAAGAGTTGTAATATTGCAGTGATGAGAGAGAGGCTAAAGACAGTCAGTCAGAGGAGAGGAGTTGATAAGATGAAAAGCTTTTGATACCACCCTCTCTAAAATACCAGTGTGAGTGGAACCCCCACACACACGCAATACATGTGAAGCAAACTCTATACATGGATAGATAAAGCCCATGTACAGTGTTACCAGCTGATGTGTAGGGTGTGGGGGGGTTGAGAAAATTAGCAGAGACAACGCAGAATGCCTAACTATATAGAAGCTGCTTTAGCTGGAGATGAGATATGAAGTTTCCAGTTAAGATTATAAGTACAGATAGAGACAGATATCAGATAGAGAGAGAGACAGATAGAGAATGTTCAGTGTAAAAGAGGTGGACAGTTAAGTGTCACTGAAGAAGAGGGAATAGATATCTGGAAGGTTGTGTGAAGTTGATAAATGGAGGAATTGACATTTTTAAGACATTGAACATTACTAAATTTGCCCTACCCCAATCAGAAATTTTAGAGAAATCAGAAATCAGGTGTTCTGTGGCTTCCCTGCATGAGCTGTTTACTTCCTGAAGGGTTGGATGTCTATGAAAAGATGTGGAAAAGTGCAGGGTGGTATCATCAGCATAGGAATGGATAGGACAAGAAGTTTGGTTTAGAAGGTTTAGAAGATCATTGACAAATAATAAGGAAAGAACCCTGAGGAACACCACTGTTAATAGATTTAGAAGAACAAAGACTTTCTACCACAGCAACAATAGAATAGTCAGAAAGGAAACTTGAGATGAAGTTATAGAGAGAAGGATAGAAGCCATAGTAGGGGAGTTTGGAAATCAAAGCTTTGTGCCAGACTCTATCAAAAGTTTTTGATATGTCTAAAGCAACAGCAAAAGCTTCATCAAAATCTTTAAAAGAGGATGACCAAGACTCAGTAAGGAAAGCCAGAAGATCACCAGGAGAGTGGCTTTGATGGAACCCATACTGGCAATCAGATAGAAGGTTGTAAAGTGATAGATGTTTAGCAATCTTACTGTTGAGGATACATTCTAAAACTTTAGATGGGCAGGAAATTAAAGCAATTGGATGGAAGTTTGAGGGATTAGAATGGTCACCCTTTTTAAGAACAGGCTGAATGTACGCAAACTTCCAGCAAGAAGGAAAGATAGGTGTTGATAGACAGAGTTGAAAGAGTTTGACTAGGCAAGGTGTAAGTAAAGAGACACAGTTTCAGAGAACAATAGGAGGGACCCCATCAAGTCCTTGAGCCTTCAGAGGTTTTATGCCAGCGAGGGCATGGAAAACGCCACTGCAAAGGATTTTAATGGGTGCCAGAGAGTGGAGGAGAGGGAAGAACAAGTCATGAATTTTTAGCAAAGGTGTGAGTGAAGAGTTCAGTTTTAGAAATAGATGAGATGGCAGTGGTACTGTCAAGTTGAAACAAAGAAGGGAAAGATGAAGAGCCTTCTGGCAAGGTACCAGAAGTCATGAGGGGAGTTAGATCTTGAAAGATTTTGACATCTATTAATGAAGGAGTTTTTGGCTAGTTGGAGGACATACTTGACATGATTCTGAGCAGAAATATAAAGTGCATGAAATTCAGGTGATGGAAGGTTCAAGTACATTTTGTGGGCCACCTCTCTATCATGTATAGTATAAGAACAAGCTGTATTAAACCAAGTTTTTTGGAAGGTTCAGGTCAAGAGAAAGAGTGAAAAATGTATGTCTCCATGCCAGACACTATCACTTTTCTTATGTGCTCAGCACACAGAGATGGATCACTGGCATGGAAGCAGCAGTCATCCCAAGGAAAATCAGCATAATGCCTCCTCAGGTCTCCCCAGTTAGCAAAGGCAAAATGCCAGAGGCACCTCCACTTTGGAGGATCCTGAGGAGGAATTGGAGTGATAGGACAAGATACAGATGTGACATTGTGATTGGATGAGCCCAATGGAGAAGATAGGGTAACGGCATAAGCAGGATTAAAGGTTAGGAAAAGGTCAAGAATGTTGGTCGTATCTCAAAGACGGTCAGGAATATGAGTAGCGTGTTGCACCAATTGCTTTAGGTAGTGAAGGATAGCAGAGTTGAAGGCTAGTTCACCAGGATAGTCAGTGAAGGGAGAGGAAAACCAAATCTAGTGGTGAACATTGAAATTTTGAAGAATGGAGATCTCTGCAGAAGGGAAGAGAGTCAGAATGTGCTCCACTTTAAAGTTAAATAGTCAAAGAATTTCTTATAGTCAGAGGAGTTAGGCGAGAGGTATACAACACAGATAAATTTAGGTTGAGAGTGACTCTGTAGTCATAGCCAGATGGTGGAAAACTTGGAAGATTCAAAATCAAGGGCATGGGAGTAGGTTAAGTCATTGTGCACATAGATGCAACATCCAGCTTTGGATTGAAAATGAGAATAGAGAAAGTATGAGGGAACAGAAAAGGGGCTACTGTCAGTTGGGTCTGGTCTATACCTTTCTTTTGAAACAATGTGACCAAGCAACTTAACCTCTCTCTCCCCTATGCTACACTTAGAGAGATTAAATTTTATGCCAGCATCTCATGTGGTTAAACAGGTGATTTAGTTGTGTCATCAGTGTGTCATAATCCTTGGCATACATTATAATGTCATCTAAATCATTCTTAAACCAGTTTTCTCTTAAAATGGGAGTTAGTACTTTGGTCAACTGATGAGAGAAAATAGCTGGGGAGCAACTTAAGCCTTAAGCTGCCTTAAGAGGCAGCCTCTTAAAATGATATAAAGTATCTTAGCTTAAGTGGATGGCTAATATCAATCCAACCAATGCTGTTCTCTTTATAGTTAATGGTTAACACCACCTGGCCTAAGATATTCATACCTAGCAGATGTCAGTGGATAGATAACGATCAGGAACAATGAGTACTGATGCAGTGATGAATTCATGACTTGCACTTGGGATGGTAACCTGAGCTTGTCCTAATACTCTAATTTTCTCTCCTGAGATGCCCTTAATCTGCAGGATTAAGATTAGGCAGACAAATTACCAACTTTAATTTATGGGCCACACTCTTTTATTAGTGACACTTCACTCCCTGTATCCAGAAGGGATTTTAAAATTAATTTGTTAACTTTTAAATTGATTATCATAGATCTGGACTTGATAAGTCATCTTGCTCAACCTCCTCTACGTGGACATCCTGGTGCCTCTCATCTACAGTTTGGTCTTAATCAGTCAAAACTTGATCCAGGAGGCAGATTCCTCCTACAGCTTTGGTCATGCATATTTGATCAGCAGTACTGACAATATTGAAAATTCTGTTCCTACTGCCTTAATCTTCTAACTATCCTCTCCAGGTAAGATCTGAAATCATCTGGCTCAATTCCAACAGACTCTGGGGAAGTGTTCATGCTTGCTGAGGAAGTAGGTTTCTGTACTCTATAGACTTCCTCTTTGCTTTGGGTTAAGGTTATTCCTCTTTCTACCTCCACCCTATCAAAGAAGTCTTTCAAGGGAATCTTATCAGCCCAGTACATTTCTAATCAGTCATAGCAATCTTTAGGCATCCCTTTTGGAATTTTATCTCTTAGGGGTTTTTCACTATTAGGTACTCTATCTGGACCAGCAGTAACTTCCAACAAGGCCAACTTATATTTGATCTGAGTGCTGAACTCAAGTGAGTCTTCACTATGATGATAGTTTAATTCATTGATGGAATTTAAGAGCTTGTGATAGCTTTTGTCTGTGAATTCTTTAGTGAGAAGGGCTTTAAATTCCTCCCAGGACAATAATTGTCTTTTAGCTAAGATGTTCTGAATGTAAACTGCTAGTTGGCCATCAACTCTGGCTAAAGCCATTTTTCATCGATCTACTGCATCCTGGGAAAAGTTCTCAATCTGTGACAGAAATATTCCTAGCTTACCTTCTCCTTCTACTCCCTGGAGATGCCTTTGCTCTAGTGCAGGTATGTCACAAGGCTTCATGAAAGCTTTGGGTGCTGGTTGTGGTTGGTTTAATATTAACCAGTGCATTAATTCTTAGAAACAGTCTCCCAGACTGTCCACTTCCCTTTCTAGTTCTCTTATCTTCTTTTTGTCCTGTTCTACAGACAGTGGCTTCTCTTCTATCTCCGCTTCTGATATGTCAAAATCTATCGGGTTTCTGCCACCAGTCGCCATGATGCTAAGTTCACTGTCTATCACCTAATTGCTGTGGCAAGAAATGCTAACATTCAAAGAAACAACAAGGAGGGATGTAATTTTCATCCCCTACCACTACCGTGCAGTAGTATTAGAGGAGGTAGGGAACCCAAGTTGGGTGATTGTTAGGTCACCCACCTGCCCCTAAGGCTTAACCTAGGGATAGATACCAGTGGGTGGGTCTCTGCTGCTGGTCCTCAAAAGAGAAAGGGGGGAGGGGGTATGCTATACTACTCTACCCATTAGACTTACTCCCCAAGGTTAATTTAATGGGAGGCATGATGTAGTCAGAGGATAATGGAGATAGAGAAACAAGCTATGAATCATACAGAGCTGAATTTTTAGCCAAGGTTAGATTAAAGAGTTCAGCATTAGAGATAAATTAGACAAGTGTAGTGCCACAAAGTGGAAAGAGAGGAGGGAAAGTTGAAGAAAGTCATTGGAGATAATTTTTAGCAGGGTTTCATAAGTAATGTGGGAGTAAGATCTAGAAGGATTTTGACATTTTCTATTGATAAAAGAGTTCTGGCTAATTGAGAACAGTTTGGATGTAATTTCAGGTAGAAACATAAAGTCCATGAGTTTTAAGAGTTGGAAGGCTCAGGTACTGCTTATGGGGTAACTCTATCATGTGTAGCACAAGAATAGACCAAGTTAAACCAAGAATTGGAAGGTTTAAGGTGAGAAAAAGAGTTTGAAATATATATATCCATACCTGACACATTGATGTAATCAGCACACTGAGATGGGTTCTTGACACAGAAGTGGTACTTATTCCATAGAAAATCAGCATAATATCTTCTCATGTTCCCATAGTTAGTGAAAGCAAAATGCTAGAAGCATCTCTGCTTTGGAAGACCCTGACAAAGAATTAGAGCATTAGGACAAGGTACAGAAATGAGGTTATAACTGGAGGAACTCAACAGAGAGAATAGTGACAGAATAAGCAGAAGATTAGATGTTAGAAAAAGGTCAATAATGTTATGTGTATCTCTCCAAGATGGTCAGAGATGAAATTTGGGTGCTACACTGATTGCTTTATGTTATAGAGGATAGCAAAGTTAAAGGCTAGTTCACCAGATTGGTCAGAGAGGGGAAATGAAAGTCAAAGCTGGTTTGATGAACATAGAAGAATGGAGATCTACACAAAAGGGAAGTGAGTCAGGATGTGCTCTAGTTTGGTAGTTAAATAGTTGGAAAGTTTTTTATATTTAGAGTAGTTAGGTGAGACATATATAGCAAAGATCAATTTTGCCTGAAAGTGACTCTAAAGGTGAAGCTAGATAGTGGAAAGTGCAGAATAATCAAAAGCTTTAGCATGAGAGCAAGTTTAATCGTTGTTCACATTGACACAACATTAAACTTTGGATGGAATGTGAGGATACAGAAAGTAGAATGGAACAAAGAGGGGGGGAAACCTGCATTTCAGTGATGAAAATGAGGTTTAGCAATGGAGAACTGATGTTATACAAATTGAAAATTATGTTAAAGGCTGCAAATGTTCCAAAAAAGAATGTAGAAATACTTGGGAGGGCAGGGATGTCAAGATGCTATATTGATACCAACAGACTAGTTCAACCTGAGGACATTATAGACTGAGACTGAACTTTTAGAAGTAATTTTTATTTTTTTTATTTATTTATTTTTATTTCAACTAAAAGGTGTAGATGTGTAAGGTGCATGTGATATAGTGTGGGGAGGAAGGGAGTTGCTTTTAGAGGACAGGCTGTGAATACCTTCTTGTGTTGTGAGACACAAAAGGAAGCAGTGAGAGAGATCACAGCTGGGATGAGACAGGTTCACAGCATCTACCTTTGCCAGCATGTATGAAATCTTGCTGGTAAGAATTACTGTTTCAGCAGTTGTCTACTGTTTCCTCCCAATGCAAATGATACATGGTTATGGAGCGATAGTTAAAGGTCTAAGATTTAGTGAAAATCATTATTATTTTTAATTAATTAATAAATTTTCTAAGAGGAGCTTTTGTCACAAGCAGAGTGATAAAATTATGTAAATGGATTTGTATAGAACATGAGGAATCAGTTGTAGAATGGTGAAAATAGTAAAACACAGCACCCTGAGATGATGTGAAAACCTGATGATTATCATGATCCTGACATTTAAGAAACTGTCCTTTTGTTCTCCTGGTTAGGAGCTTGATCCCCCTGCCCTGGTGAAAACCTCTTACAGCTAAAGATTTATCTGATCTTCAGATCTATTTCTCAGTGGTTTTGTGAAGTCCCAATGGATTACAGTGGTAGAAAAAGGAAAGATTACTAGTAACTAGTGTATATAGTATAATTATGTTAGTAATGATATAAAATGTGTCTTTATATCTGGGTAGGGATCCCTCCACCCCATGTTCTCTGAAATAGCTTGGGCCAGTAGAAAATGTAAGTCACATATTCATAGTACAGGGGAAATGAAAGTGTAGAAATTCATTTTATGTTCTTTGTCAGGGCAGTTTTTCAGTGTTTCAGTGGATAATCTAAGGGAGCATGAAAGTAACAAAGTGTGAACTAGATGGTGTGTGTGTGAAGACCAAGCTGTTTGAAATGGAAGGCTAGGAATGGGATATATGAGTGGAAGAAAGAGTGAGAGTTTGATTGTTCAAGGATGAGGTGAGTGAGTTATTTGACATGGTCATATCCACAAGAAGATCTGCAAGGATAAGTCTGTGTATATATGCATATAGTATGTGTGTGGGTTGTAACTGTTAACAGTTTTATGTAAATGATGTGAAATTTTTTCTTTTCCACAATAGTGCTGAGTCATTAAGAAACTTTAAGAAAAGATTAACAGATTTATGGATGGAGATGATAGTGGAAATAGGTAGGTATATTTCATACAGGGACTGCCACGTGTAGACCTCATGGCTTCTTGTAGCTTCCCTTATTTCTTGTGTTCTTATGTTCTTATATACCTAATTTTAGTCTCAGCTGAAAAAAAATAAAAAAATAAAAAAATAAAATATATATATATATATATATATATATATATATATATATATATATATATATATATATATATATATATATATATATATATATATATATATATATATATATATATAAACCATGGCTGTTGTCTGTTTGATATTAGCATGTCTTCATAAGATTGATTAAGATGTATATTTGCTCACAAAACTTTACATTGTTATATTGAAATGAACAGAGAATCCAAATGTAGACAAATTATATGGTGGTGTCTTTCAGTTACTGTTATATTTTCAGTTTAAGTGTTTGGTTAAGGTGTCAAATTAAACTGTATTAATTTGTTTTCATTATATGAGGCATTTAGAGCCAAAAGGAGTGAATGTGTGAAAACATTTTTAAGGTTAAGGGTCTCTAAGGTTTCACAACAGTGTCATTTCATTACAAATTGTATTATGTAAATATGTTATAATGATCTATAAAATGTTAAATAATAGCCATTTCATCATAAATCTCACTTTGTAAACATGTTACAATAGCAGCCATTTCATCATAAATTCCACTGTGTAAACATGATATATAATAATACATAACATGTTATATAATATATAACATGTTTACATAACATGATTTATGATGAAATGGCACTGTTGTGAAAATTTAAAGCTATGTAATTCAAAACTATGTTTTGGAGCATTTGCCCCTTTGGCTCTAGATGCCTCATATATGACTGAGCGGCGATGGAATGGTAGGTGTGATCAGAGGGGGAGAACATTTGCATGAAACCAATTCTCATTGTTGCAGGTGAGTCTACATACTTCTTTAAAGTGAACCAGAAGCCAAAGGGAGGCACGTGTGTCCTGCAGGAGACGGGTCAGAGCCGTGCCCTCATCGACTCCTTCTTTGTGGAGTGTGAAGGCTGGATGGATCCAGATGAACATGGCATCAAGAGCTATGTTATCACTTGTAAGAACTTATTCCTTGCTATAATTTCCCTTTTTTTTCTTACAAAGTAAATCACTTGGTGTGTCACTATGTTCAAATATTCATTCCTATAACTGAATTGAAAAATCTTGCTCCTCACTTTGAACTACATCTAAAATTGTAGAATATATAGGTTAATTCATGAGATAGATCTTAAACATATTATATATACACTAGATAGTAACAAAACTTGTACTATATAATTCTATACAGATTTGATATGCATAGATATTTCATGTTAAAACTTGAGATATATCTTACTTCATAAAGCTGTACTTTTTACAATGTACTGTATTTTATTAGCATGTTAAATTATGTAACTAATATTTAATTAACATCACATGTTGATTTATGTGAAATCATCTGTGTTACAAGACTGTCTTTAACACAGTACCTGCTGGGGAGTTTTCATGTTTACATCATTTCAGTGTGAGAGATTTTTATTTATTTTTTTTATTTATTTATTTGTTTTTATATTTGATATTGTTACTACTATTATTTTTTATTAATATTCTTTCTTTCTTTATTATTCATATATTTACTAGGAGTTTTGGTAATAAGAATCATATTGATAGGGGAGTATTGGTCCTCTTTTTAGAGCTCTGGAGGCCAAGATGATATAAAACAAAGCTAGTCAGAGGTTGACAGACTATCAGAAGTTAAGTTTGAGTCTTTAGAATTGTCTGCCCCACAGTGATAGATGACACCCAGAAGGAGCAGGCTGTGATGAACCAGCACCACACAGATGATGAGCTACAGTCCATGGAGATGGTCCTGCCTCCTGGCAATTTCACCATCAGAGTCAAGATTTTGGATTTATATGACAGCTGCAATGAGTTGATTATTATCAATGATCTTGAGGTAATGAACAGATGCTTTATTTATATACTATAAAATAACTTTCATCCAAATGCTTCCTGTTTGAAATCATTCTTACTATGACTGAAAAGTGATTGAAGTTGTGAATATGAATGTCAGCACACATATACTATGTTTCAGCTACTCTCCTTATAAGGAATAACTGTAGTAAAGATATGCATTGAATGCAGAAATTAAGAGGTGGAAAATTCAGAATAGAATGCAAAGTTTTTTTTTTCTTTCTTTCTTATTTTACATGTTGAAAAGATTAGTCAAAGATACAGAGAAATAGGAGAAAAGCTTGCTGAACTTCTAGGTCCCAGAAAATGTAGTTATAGAAAAAAAAGGCCAGTTTATTTTTTAAGATACCCTATACCTTTTTTGAAATGGCTAAAATCACATGAAGGAGGAAAAACAAAGGTCTGATAGATACTGAATTTACCAGTAAAAGGCAAGGAAGAGTACAGATACTGATTAACTTTTACATTATTAAGGTAGAAAGAATAAGGATAACAATGCATAAAAAGGGTTGTTGGGAGTGGGAAGGGAGAAGCATGCAGTTAACAAGTACAGAAGAGCAGTAGCTATGAACATAACAGTAAAAAGAAATGCAACATTATGGCAGTGAGTGACTGTAGATGGTCTGATAAATGACTGAAGTTGTTGAGGTGAAAAGTTTTAGACTAAACTCTGTTTAGTTTAACAACATGAACTGAACCTCCTCACATATGGGAACTGTACTTGATGCAAATATAGATGAGGCCCTGCAGAGTCAGCAGCTGAGAAAAGAAAAAAAATGACAGTGGGAGCTGTTTTACCAACATAATTCCAAGGAAGCTGTTTTAAAGGCAAGAGATGAGATGTGATGTTTTTATTTGAAAATTTTTTAGATCAGGAGAGCTCAAGTATATTCATTGCAGAATAGATGAATAATTGAGTGCCATAAGAAGTTAGATAATTGTTTGGAGGGCTGAATCAACTAGATAAAAGAATTGATTAATTTTTTGGGCTTTTAACAACACATGGTTGCCCTATCTTATAAAGGAATTTTAGAAAGTTTAGAAAGTGAGCATTTCAAGGCTTCTCTGTGTGAATTTTTTTTTTTATTCCTTCTAAGATGGATGTCTGACAAATGATGTTGAGTAATTGATATGAGTGGAAAGGTAAGAAGTTTGGCTGAGAACATTATTTATGAATATTAAAAGAGTAAGTAATATGACCAAACTTTGCAGAACACCACTATTTTTAGGTTTAGAAGAGGAATAGAGATTGTCTACCTTTATAATGATAGAATGACCAGAGAGATCAGATAAAGATACAGAGAAATGGATAGAGACCATGTAGGAAAAGAATGAGAATAAGGTTATCAATATATTGTGGTCACTAAATACTAGTTTGCAAAATCTGAACATGCCAAATGTGAGACTCTATTGTACAATAACAAGAGTATTTGAAAAGTAGGGCAATGAGAGTGGAGATGGGAAAGGTGCAAAGTCAGGATCAGACAGTGTCTTGCACAGGTGCTTTATTTGGATGATAGTCCTAAGAAGGTTGGCTATCAGCTGCCCCACATAATCATATTTCCTCCCTCAACATCATGGTCCGAAGCTTTATACATACTGGCATTAACAATACTCCATTTCAACTGACAATATAATCCCCACATCTCAAAACCTTGTGATCAGAATCATTTATACTATTTAAATCTTCATTGTTACTTGCATCACCTTTATTGTCCCAGTAGTCCTTATGCTTGTATTCATTCATCATGTTGCTTGTAACCTTTCTTTAGGCTGCCTGATATGTGTTGAGTGTCTGAGGCATGGGTGTGTATTATCCACATCACTGAGCTATGGTTTGTCCTCAGCATCAAGGAGGTGCAGCTTGTTTGTGAAGGACACCCACCATGATTATTTTTTCATGAGTGTGTGTTGCAGCTTGTCATAATGATGTACCTTCACTCTTCCTGTTGGCTTATTCTCCAAGATGACCTGGTGAGACCATCTTCCCCACAGGACGAGTAGGAGGGAGATTTTCTTCTCTTTGAAGTGCCACTTCCTCAGGCAGAGCTTCAGGTGTACCAGTTCCCCCACCCAGAAAGCTTTTTCTCTGCTACAATGCTTGCCTTCCATCCTCATACCAGGGCCACCTTTTCCTTGGTGCAGCATGCACTATTTCCTGGATCCTCCTCACTTTTTCCTGCATCATTTTCTGTGCTACTGCCACATTACTTAAGTCTAAAATATTTGCCACTTTACTCAAGTCTAAAATATTAAAGTCTGGATAACCTTAAGTTATTTAAGTCATTTCATGACCAATTACATGTTTTGGTAACTTGGCAGGAAGACCAAACATGAATTGGTGTGGTGGCTGTCCCATTGTGGCATTTCTTCATGTGTTGTGGCTAGACTGTAAATATGGTACCATCCTGGGGCACTCATCAGTGTTTTTTGCACATGTTTATACTTTTTATGTAAGAGGGCCACTGGCAAAAAGCAACGAAAATTATAAATAAAAAAAAACATTTATTGCCAGTTTCCAAACAGGTATCAGATAGAATGGCAAAAAAAAAAAACAGAGGATAAGTGTCCTGAAACCTCCCTCCTGAAAGAGTTCAAGTCATAGGAAAGAGGAAATAAAGAGAAAGAGATGAATGATTGAGAATACTTGTTAACTCTTGCATTAGGGAAGCTTCAAGACACTTATCCTTTAATTTTTAATGGCCGCTTTTGACTCTGTTTGTGGAAAGGCACCTCAGTGAGCCTTTTTCTTTATTATAATTTTGTTGTCCTTGGCTGGTGCCTTCCAACATAAAGAAAGAACCCTGAGGAACACCACTGAATGTAGACTTAGGAGAACAGTGAATGTCTACCGCTGTAACAATAGAACGGTCAGAGAAAAACTTGAGATGAAGTTACAGAGAGAATGATAGAAGCCACTGGAGGATAATTTGGAAATCAAAGCTTTGTGCCAGACTCTATCTAAAGCTTTTGATATGTCTAAGGTAACAGCGAGTTTTATCAAAATCCCTAAAAGAGAATGACCAAGACTCAGTAAGGAAAGCCAGTTCACCAGTAGAGCAGCCTCGACAGAACTCATACTAGCAATCAGATAGAAGGTTGTGAACTCATAAATGTCTAAGAATCTTTTCATTGATGATAGATTAAAAAGATAAGAGAGGCAGAAAATTAAAGCAATAGGATAGTAGTTTGAGGGATTAGAGCAGTCACCCTTTTTAGGAACAGGATGAATGTAGGCAAACTTCCAGCAGGAAGGAAAGGTAGATGTTGATAGACAGAGTTGGAAGAGTTTGACTAGGCAAGGTGCAATTTTGGAGAGCAATAGAAGGGACCCCATCAAGTCCATAAACCTTTTGAGGGTTAAGGCCAGTGTGATCATGGAAAACATCACTGCGAAGGATCTTAATGAGTAGCATGAAGTAGTTGGAGGGTGGAGGAGTGGAATGAACAAGTCCTGAATCATCCAAGGTGGAGTTTTTAACAAAAGTTTGAGCAAAGAGTTCAGCTTTAGAAATAGATGAGATGGTAGTGTTGCCATTTCATCTATTTCTATTCCTCATAAAGGAGGAAAAAATGAAGAAGTAAAGTTATTGGAGATGTTTTTGGCTAGTGAAATGAAGGAGGAAAAAATGAAGAAGCAAAGTTATTGGAAATGTTTTTGGTTAAGTTCTGGAAGTTATGAGGGGAATTAGAATCTAAAAAGATTTTGATATTTTCTATTAATGAAGTTTTTGGCCAGTTGGAGAGAACAAATTTGGCATGACTCTGGGCAGAAATATAAAGTATGTGAGACTCAGGTGATGGAAGGCTCAAGTGCCTTTTGTGGACCATCTCTCTTTCATGTACAGCAAGAGAACAGGCTTTCAAACCAAGGTTTGAAAGGTTTAGGTCAAAAGAAAGAGTGAGAAATGTACGCCTCCATTCCAGACACTATCACTTCTGTTATGCATTCAGCAGACAGAGATGGGTCTCTGACATGGAAGGAGTAGTCATTCCTTAGAAAATAAGCATGGTACCTCCTCAGGCCCACCCAATTAGCAAAGGCAAAATATCAGAAGCACCTCTGCTTTGGGGGATCCTGAGGATGGGTTAGAGTGATAGGACAAGATACAGTTATGAGGTTGTGATTGGAGGAGCCCAACAGAGATAGGGTAACAGCATAAGCAGAAGGATTAGAGGTGAGGAAAAGGTCAAGAATGTTGGGCATATCTCCAAGATGGTCAGCAATACAAATAGGGTGTTGCACCAGTTGCTCTAGGCTGTGAAGGATAGCAAAGTTAAAGGCTAGTTTATCAGGATGATCAGTGAAGGGAGAGGAAAGCCAAAGCTGGTGGTGAACAATGAAGTCTCCAGAAATGGAGATCTCTATGAAAGGGAAGAGAGTCATGATGTGCTCCACATTGGAAGTTCAGTAGTCAAAGAATTTTTTATAGTTAGAGGAGTTAGGTGAGAGGTATGCAACACAGATAAATTTGGTTTGAGAGTGATTCTCTAGTTGTAATGAGAAGGTGGAAAATTCAGAAGATTTAAGAGCATTGGCATGAAAGCAGGTGAACTGGTAGTGTTTAGTACATATATATACATACCTCTTAGGGAGATGTTTAGTATGTATCTGTACAATTTCATTTTTTAGTCATATTACGGCCTTCAATTTTGTTTGTGTATACAAGACTTGTCACTAACAGTAACAAAGAATATTTTGACAAGTCAGGAGTGAATGTTTTTATATACATACCTAACTTTTTGGTTTTGGAGTTATTATAGACTCAATAATTTTGTAGGAACTAAGATATATTTGGGTATTATTTTGTTATTTTTTTTTATGCATATGATATCAGAACAATAAAATGAAATTGGAGAGAGAGAAAAATTTTGATCATAAATGTTTAGGCACACTGACATTGTTGTGGAGATGGGCTGCTTTGTTTCCCCAAAAATCATTACATAAAAAGTTAAGTTACTTTCTCCTAGGAAGTTATTTCTCAAATCTATAATCAGGAGTGCATAAGAAATAGGAAACGAGACTTCGGAGCAATTGAAAGGGAAAACTGAAAGTCATAAAATTATAGAAGTACATGAGACTTACCATGGGTCAGTTGAAATGTGCTTCGGATTTTGCGAAGCAAGCCACCGCTGCTGGAGAGAGCTTTCACATGAGATACACAAAGATCAAGGTACCGACAGACTTTAAAGAGCTGAGAGCCACCCACATGCCACAAGTTCCCGAAAAATGCCCGTCGGAAAGAGAAACACAAAGTCAAAAGCCCATCTTTCCGAAGGGTGGGAGTGGTGGGCATGTGAAAGCTCTCTCCAGCAGCGGTGGCTTGCTTCGCAAAATCCGAAGCACATTTCAACTGACCCATGGTAAGTCTCATGTACTTCTATAATTTTACTTCAGCAACCCACCGCTATTGCTGGAGAGGCTCCACATGAGATTTTAAAGCCATGTGGGTGTACTCTCAGAACTACACAATCCTCAACGTTCTCCAAGTGAGTGATTGAAAATTAAACAAACTAAATATGTATCCCAACTTCATTGTATGAAAAATCCTCCTCCTTAAACAGATATGTCCCTTACAAAAACATATAGTACATGTATAAAACAAACAAAATATGTCAATTGAGATCCAACGCAAATGAATAGAGAAACCTGTTAACATTACAATACAGAATCCAGTATGGGCTCTTGAAAAAAATCTGAAACCTGAGTGATCTCCTTATTATAGTATTTAGCAAAGGTTGTCTCCTGAGTCCAACCTGCCTTAGATAAGATAATGTTAACTGGGACATCCATGGCTTTGGCCTTGGAAGCAGAGGCTGGTCGAACGCTGCCAGCCGTGAATTTCTTAGTATTGATACCACAGTCGACAAGAACAGTTTTAATCCACCTTGCCACTGTATCTTTGGAAACACTTTTATGTGGCTTCACCACACTGATGAGGAGTTTCCCATTATCCTTCCCAAATTCCTTTCTCAGATTCTCCGTTCTGTTAATATATTCCTTCAAGGTATTTACAACACACATTCTAGAATCAGGTAAATAAGCATGAAACTTAAGCATTCTCACATTAAACTTCGGACGACACTGCTTAATGTTGCCCCCTAACAAAAGAGATACAGAATTGTTATCAACAATAGCATTGGAATACAATAATAAATGTGAGGTCTGTACTCTTGCAGCTTGAGTCAATGCCATAAGCATCACCAATTTCAAAGTTAAAGATTTCAAAGATAGGTCTTGTAATGGGCTCATGGACCTCAGCTTCTGCAATACTGGCTGCACATCCCAGGTTTCAGCATACCTAGGGCAAGAGGGTCTCAAGTTAAACACACCACGCATAAACCTATTGATAAGTGGATGATTCCCAGCTCTACATCCTTCCAACGTAATGCCTAAAGCAGAGAGAGCACCTCTTGCTGTGTTAACAGACTCATACCCCACCCCTCTATGAAATGTCTCTGAAAGGAAATTCAAAACACTAATTACATACGGAGTAGAGGGATTGATATTCCATCTATGACAAAATGATGACCATCTTTTAATGTGTGGTCTATATTGCCGCATCGTACCTGGTCTCCACGATGCCATGATAATCTCTGTACCTTCTGACGATACACCTCTCCCTCTAAGTTGTTGCCTGACAAAAGACATGCCATCAATTGGGTGTGGGTCATAATCGGGTGTTCTTCCGCTGATGAGGGATGTCGTAGTACATTTGTTTTCTGAGTGATGAGCCTGGGGGCCTTGATCAACATTTGCAGAAGAGGGCCCATCCAAGGTTCGGAATTCCACATTGGAACAACCATCCACCCCTTGGCTCTCTCCTCTCTCATTTTCTGTAGACACCTAGTAATGAGAGAAAA
Organism: Scylla paramamosain; assembly: GCF_035594125.1. NCBI lineage: Eukaryota > Metazoa > Arthropoda > Malacostraca > Decapoda > Portunidae > Scylla > Scylla paramamosain. Next base: position 13,480,342 of record NC_087175.1, read on the forward strand.
TGGTGGGAAAAGGTAAATCAGATCGAAATTGGCCCAATTTAATGTGAACGCATCCACATGCTTTGCTTCAGGATCAGGTCTCCACGAGCAAAAACAATCTATTTGCTTGTTTAAGCGAGAAGCAAATAAGTCAATGGAGGGAGTTCCAAAAACTACACACAACTCTTTAAAAATCTTTGGATTAAGTTTCCATTCATGTTTGTCATTAAAATTACGAGAGGCTTCATCCGCCAACACATTCTTCTTTCCTGGTATGTGTGCACAAGTAATCCAGATGTCATTGGAAATACACCAATTCCAGATATCAATGCAGATAGAGTTACACACTAGTGATTTAGTTCCACCCATCTCATTAACATAAGCAATGGCTGTGGTATTATCACACATAACTTTAACATGGCAGCCTTTAAGCAAGTAAGCAAAAGATTGAAGGGTAAACAAGATGGCCTTGAGTTCCCTTGCATTAATGTGTAGGCAACTTTCTTCTGTTGTCCATTTACCATTGGTGGAATGCTTTAATACACAACCACCCCAACCTAAATCTGAGGCATCAGTAAAAACTTCAACAGAAGGAGCAGTCCGAATAATTTTCTGAACTTGCGTACCTACTTCAGAGATCCACCAAGTCAGCTCCATTTTCATTTCCTTTGAGATAGTCATAAATTTTTCAAAGTTGCCCTTTCCTACCTTTAATGCAACAATTTTGGCCTTTTCTAAAATTCTGTAATGGAGCTTACCTAATTCAACGGCTGGAATGGCAGCTACCAACATGCCAACTACCCAAGCTACCTCTCTGATCTTTGCCTTATTTCTACTGGCCAAGGATGAACAACTTTCCACAATCTTCTTCACTCTACGAGCAGGGAGTGTGACAGTCATGGCTTCAGAATCGATGATGTTGCCAAGATATTCTATGCGTTTTGTAGGCACCAAAACTGACTTGTCCACATTAATACAAAACCCCACATTTTGCAAAATTTCCACAGTATCCTTTAAACAAGCAACACAATCCTCAACTGACTTGCTACACATAAGAGTATCATCTATAAAGGAAGTAATGGTGTAGCCTTTCAATCTCAAAAAAGAAAAAATCGGCTTCAAAAGTTTAGTGAAAAGACGAGGACCTGTAGAAGCACCATTAGGAAGGCAAGTGAATTGGTATATCTTCCCTGCCCATTTAAAACAAAAGTATTTTTGCTGCTCCTCTGCAATTTTGACTGAATAATAAGCATGCTTCAGATCCACCGAAGCCATGAAAGCGCCTGAACTGATTAGCCTAATTGCCTGCTCAAAATTTTCCATTTTGAAATGGATGTAATTCATGAATTTGTTGAGTTTCTTCAAATTAAGCACCAACCTGTAGCCACCCTCTTTTTTCTCTCTCAAGAAAACTGGTGAAATAATCTGGCCCACCTGTCTGTGAGTCTCTTTGATAACCTTCTGGCTCAACAATTTATCTATTTCATTAGTCATAATAACTTTCTCCTCATCACTAAATTTGTATTCCACTTCCTCAGAAAATAAATGAGTAATGTTCTGTTCAACAATCTCAAGATGGCAATGTTTAACAATGTCCAAAATGAAAGGATCACTAGTAAGTTTGCACCATTCACCAATAAACTTATGAAGCTGACCCGCTTCAAAGTCATTCCTTACCTGAATTACTGCCGGGGATTGTAGTGTCCCCGGCCCCTTGGGTTTTTTGAAGAGGAGTTCCCTCTGTGATAAGAAGGGCGGCCGTCCCCTCTGGTGGCAGGTTTGTGTAAGCCGTAAGGTTTAAACCGGGTAGACATACCCCGGAAAGCTGGCTTCCCAAAGAAACCATGTTGCTTACCACCACTTAACTTCCCAAGACCTGGAGCTCCAAAATGGGAAGTCTTCTTGTGGGTAAACTTGTTCTTCAGCCTTTCGGCCTCCTCAATCTGTTTGGTAGCTTGAGTAAGATCATCCCCAAACAGTAAGCCAGTTGCAGGAGTCTTATCAGTGCATAAGTGCGCATACTTTTGGTTTATCTCTCGTTTGAGGAAAAACCGTCTATTCATATTCAGTTTAAAGTTTGCATGCCCTAACAACCCCAAGGCACCATTAAGCATAGCCACCTCTTGACCAATAACCTGATTCTGCTCCTCATTGGCAAACTTGTCCAGAACAGTAAGTGATTTAACCATAATAGTGGCAGCCTTAGTTATATCCTTACCAATTTCCTTCAGTCGGAAATCAGCTTTCTTTGCCTCAGTGGGTAGGGCATCCAGCACTTGTGAGTTGCACTCGACTGGGATAAGTGCCTTACAGTTTCTAGGACGTTTAGAAGCCTCATCTGCCAAAATCTCCTTATGGTCTTCCTCTTTCAAACCATGAGAAAACCAGTGATTCACCATTGCAGCAATCGGTTCTTCAATAGCTTCAGAACAGTCATCCATAGGCACATAGGCCTTAGCTGCTTGTAACAGAATACTGCCCGAAGGAGCTTCATCTTCGATCTCACCTTCTTCAGCACTCATTTCTTGTGACCTAAAGCCAGAAAATGCACCAGAGGAAGAAGGGGGAGGGGAGGCAGAAATCTCATGAGTACCCCCTAAGTCCTGTGCTGGCCCAGATCTGATGCCTGATGTGCCAGGCTCAGAACCAACACTTGCCCTGGCACCTCTGTCACTCTTAAGTTTATTCACATCCTCCTGAAGTGCAGCCCAAGCCTCCAAAAACTTGGATAATGTAGTATTGTTAACATCTCCAGACTGGCTAGCTGTTGGTCGGGCGTCCATCTTAGACACACGATCACTTGCAACTTCATCCTCCCTAGCAGAGGCCCCAGACCGTTGGATATTGTTCCTCTTTTTATGCCTAGTGGACGAATAGAGTCGGCTTCCACAAGAATGTGAAGAACCGCTTCTTGGAGGTGTAGAATCCCCCGAGGAAGACATATTGATGAACCAAACTCCTTCACAACAGTACACTCTGTCACCTGTCCCGCTCCTGAGAGATAACGGGAAAAAACACAGACAAAATAATCTTAGTTCAGCCCGCTCTTAATACAGATAACGGGATATAATCAAATCGAACCTTAAAACCTGCACCACGGGCCAGCAATCACAAAGAAATAATCGCGCCATGGCCGCTTGTTTACATTCACCCGCTCCCAAATGTAGATAACGGGGAAAAACACCGAGACAAAGGCACAGTATAACACCCACAACACACTAGTAAAAAACAATAGACAATGAATAAATGAGAATCTGCTCCAAGTTTGAATAACAGGTAACACGTGTGCATAACCTCACCTTGTTCAACACCGTGTCCTCCCGCTCCTCATGGATAACAGGAAAGGAACACCAGGCACTCTTCCCGCTCCAACAGGATCACGGGGTAATAAAGTAAGGTAAAACAAAGTGAGTAAGGTGTAAAATAAGTGCCAACCCGCTCTGAAATTCAGATAACGGGTAACCAATGCCAAAATGGCAAACCGCCGCAGTAAGACAAACACGTCTTGCCTGTACCGAGAACAAAGCGTCACTGTCGGTACCTTGATCTTTGTGTATCTCATGTGGAGCCTCTCCAGCAATAGCGGTGGGTTGCTGAAGTAAAATTCATAGTATTCGCTTTCCTTTGAAAGCTGTAGCTGTAGAAACCATGGCCTTGAGATATGAGGTGTTGCCAAATGTACATCTAGCTATTTTGTTGAATGCACAATTCTTGTTTATTTATAGGTATTTGTAATGTAAATAAGTACTTATTACACACACTGTAGGATTGTGTGAAAGTGTATGTAAAGATGAGAATAAAAGCTTTTAAAAAAATATAAAAATAAAATTCCACATCCCTAGTCTGATATCATGATCTCTGAGAAGAAAAAAAATCCAAGAATCAAAATTGTATGGTAGCCACACTTCTATTCATGGCATGGGTATACGAGTATATATATATATATATATATATATATATATATATATATATATATATATATATATATATATATATATATATATATATATATATGAAATTATTTGTTATTTTCTCATTTTGCAGGCCAAACAAAAATATACAAAAAAATGGAACCTGACAAGGGCCCCTATCTCTGACAAAGCACAACACTATACAAATTGTCATTGTGCATATAGACACAACAGCCGGCTTTGGATTGAAAATGGGGATAAAGAAAGTATGAGGGAACAGAGAAGGGGCTGCTGTCAGTTGCCTCAGTGAGGAAAAGGAGATGAGATTAGTAGAGAAGAGGTGGTGTCCTACAGACTGAAAATTAGATATAAGGCTGTGAATATCACAGAAGTTATGAAGAAAAAGTTGAGTGGGTGTTAAGACACTTAGGGTCGATACTAGAAGCGCTGTCCAACCTGGGGACATTTGTGGTCCCCTCCTTAAATAAGGACTCCAAAGCTGGTGTAGGAGTTATCATATTGGATTTAGAGTTTTGAGTGAAGGATATATGTGTGTGTAATTAGGTGCATGTAGTTTTGTGTGAGAGGAAGAGAGTTGTCTTTAGCAGGCAGGCTAAGACTGCTCCCTTGTTTTGTGAGACACAAAGGGAAACATTCAGTGAAGTCAAAGATGGGTTATTGAAAAGTTCACAGCACCCCATGATCCAGTGCTTCAGACCTCACTGGGAGTAATTACGTATCATTTTGGCGGGTGTGTACTGCCTCCACCAACTAACTGAAGGTTGTTTATCAACTGATTCTGCCTCTTCACCTGGGCCTGGTTGCAGGAATGGCAGGGTGAGCCACGTTGCTGTTGGATGCCTGGAATAATTTGGAAGTAAAAATGTTTACCTCAGTTAGAAGAAAGGGTATGTTGTAAGCCAAATATGTAGATCCATCTGTCAAAAAGAATGTCTTCTTTATCTACTTTTCCTTAATAATGTATAACCTTACTTCCTTGTCTTGAATACCATCCAGGAAATGCCATACCAGTTGTTTGCACGTGATATCAGTTGGCCCTCTCGTAAACATTTTGTCAGCCCATTGCTATAGGTGCATCATAAAATTGCTCAAATCCTCTCAGGCAGTGGAGTCATTTCCTCAAAGTGCAGGATCCTAATTTCAGTAGCATTTGCACTGATGAACCTTGATGAGTAACTGTGCCTGCTACTCCACATTTGGAGCCATTGCCCCACATAGTTTAAGGCATAGCATGCCAGCCTGATAGTATGGCTAACACCACACACTCACCCCTCACATAATGTTGGCCTTCTTAATCAGGGTGTAGTGTGTGTGGAACGGCCTGAACCCTACTGGAGATGTGTCATCACCAAAAATAAGAGTCAGGGGTATCTCATGTGGGTGGGAACTTGCTGACTCGTGTGTAGCATCCATCGCAAAGTTTTCTGTTGTCACCAGTCAGGATCAGGCAAAAGGATGTCTTATGCAGATGTTTTATTCATGTGACAGTGTTAAGGAGGTCGTCTACCAACTGCCCTGTCTAATTGTATTTTCTCTATCGACATCTAGATTTGAAGTTTTATAATCACTGACAATACAGTGCTTCATATCTACATAACAATGTAGTGCTTATCTTCACTAATATATGTTAGTGCTGACATCAACATATGTGAGACATGAATAAGGGATGAAGCTCAAAGATCTGTCAATGGAGATGAATTATGTCAGAGGTGCTTATGATTTGAATAGAATAGAGCTTGAAGAAATTAATGTACTTGTAAATGTACATGGGGTGTTTAATTTTTCTGTTAAAATATAATAAATGAACTATGGATTAATAGTCATAGCCAAACACAGTACCTTCAGATTATATCAAAGGAATTGGAAAAAATGGCATGAGAAGGAGGATGTACAAAGGCTGAGTGAATGCTGTGGGTGTGCAAGAAAGTCTTTTGAAATAAGAGGACAGCATGCTAGAAGACCTGAGAAAGGAGGATTGGGAGATTAAAGGGAATGGATTGTGTGAGTGAGATGAACAAAGTTCTTCGATTAGATTATAGAAATTTTGATTCCTCTTCAGGTTCATATTCAAAATGATAATGAGAGTAATGCTTTTATCTGTATTAGTCACTGTCATCATTACTGGCATCATGAAGGCAGATAACAAAAGGTGTGTCTTTCCAGGTGAGGATGCCAACTAAAGATGAACTGGAGGCTGTAGATATTGACAGCATTATGGAAGCTCTGGCAGGCAGTGGTAATACTGAACTGCTCACCACATTCATTCTTGCTGCCTCCTCTGTTACTGCTGCTGTGAGTTGGTGTGACAATTTATTCCCCTTACTTTTAAACCTTGCATACTGTGTCCTTTTTATGGCAGGAAAAGGGAATTATAAACCATATTCGGTTCAAATATCTTGTTAGAATAATTGTTTCATCCAGCTTATGTCCTTTAATCTTTATACAAAGCAAAAGATAATATATAACTTGACTGGTTCTTCTCCCTTTTTTTACTCTTTTTATACATGTTGATTTTTTTTATATTATCATTTAACATGAAGGCAGATAAGAAATATTTTGTGTATGTTCTAAATTATGATGATTTTTAAGGTTTAAGTTTTTACAGTATTGAGTTTAAAGACATGTCATACATGATCTTATAGTATTTTGCTGTTGTAGTTAAAAGTGGAAAGAACAGAAATATACACTCAGATGTTCCATTTTGTCATCATTATATTATTTCTCATACTTGAGATTTACTCATGCATAAAATGATCTCTAACAGATGAATCCTTTGGATGATGAGAGCCTTGAAGGAATGACAGAAGAAGAAATCAATGAGAGAATTGTTGCCAGAACCAATGAACTAAACAAGCACCTGGAGTACCTGGAGAAGAGTCAAAACTATGACTCACTGGATAGTGTGGATGTGGCAAGCTCAGTGGTGGCTCAGTTATTAGCAAATTTAGATGATGGCAAACTGGCTCGCAAAGCCATAGACACAGAGGCACACTCTAAGATAGTCAACATGACTGAGGTAAGAAAAGAAACACTTCCAGTGTTAATATTGCAATTGAAGTATTATTGGAATACTGATTTACTTTATGTAATAAATATTTATTTGTTATACATTCAGTGGATGTTCAATTGATTTAGTTTCTCAAAATTTTTCTTCACTATGTGTGGTCAGAAATTAAGAAAACTGAAAAAAATGGGAATTTGTTTATGAAAGGTATTACAAATTTTCTATATTATACTTATTTAAATGAACCAGGTTTTGTATGAACCTTCTGACATGAGCTTTCACAATACTAGATGTATACAGTTTTCTTGATTCTGTCAGTTTAAATAAAAGTTTTATTGAGAAAATTTTACATTTGACTCTATTCAGTTCTATAAAATTTTATATTTGAACTTATTCTGTTCTGTGACACAATTGTTTCACACCAGCAAGCAATCTTAGTCTGCAACCAGCTGTTATTGATCAGTGTGCTTCCTCTGTATTAATTGTTAATTTAACATGCTCTGCTGTCATGCTAAATGTCTCTCATTTTTATTTACCATGCATTCTGGATCATGTGTGTTGATTTTCTTGAAATAAGAAATAATTTTTGTTCCTCATGCTCTTTCTTGTGTTTCCTCTTTCTCAGGAAATGAAGCAGGCATTTCCCAACTTAAATGCTCCTGACCCCAAAGATTGGGTTCCTGTTACTGAGAACTTCGCTGTCATCAACACTGTTATGGGCAAGGTGGGTTTTGAATGCAGGCAGGTGTAAACTTGAGATTAATAGTTAGGACAGTCATCATCAGATGTTAATTAACCTGCTACACTCACTTACACTGTATATTTTTTTTTTTTTTTTATTCCCAGTCTCTTTACAAAATCTGACGACTAATATATTCTTAGCTAATTGGGGACCTTTAGATTCTGAAGCATTTGACACAGTAGAAGTTCATCACACTAATTAGCTCATGCCCATGAGTTTACAATTAAATATTTGACTGATGTATTATTATATGTTTCTCTTGGTGAGCAAAGGGTTTATGAAAAATGTTGTAACTTGCATCTGATAAAAAGCTGTGGGAGAGTATAAGGAAGCCTGGCACTTAAGCCTGTGTTGGATTATCATAAAATGGAGGATAGCTTACCTATCTATAAAACAGAGCAAGAGATGCAAAAACAGAATGGAAAGTATTAGTGGAAAGTTATATCTTTGGTGTGTTGGAATTGGAGGTGTTACTGAAATTGATGTGGATGAAAATGAATTGGGATGATGACTTATAATCATTATCCCATGGTTCCATTGTTTCATAAATTAGCAGGGTGCCACAATTTTGGTTTGCTAGGAAACCAAGCGTTGTTTGACCACTGACACATGATCATATTTTATGTAATTAATGTACTTCACATTTCCTTTTGCAAGTACAGAAAGATCTCATGTTGGAATTAACATATATTCCAAGAAAATAATGATAAAATGGTGAAGGGTGTTTACTATCAATTCAAATCTAAGAATCAACCTCAAAGAGTGGGTTGATTAGCAAGGATCTGGAGTCGAGTAGGGTCTGAACTTTTAGACCTGAGTGTTTGCAGTGGCGGCTCGTGACTGTTACTGATGGGGGGGGGGGCTGTCTCACATTCAAATAAAATCTTAAATGCTTTTATTGTTATTGTTTAAAATACCACTGATTGATAGATTATAAAGATAGATAGATAATTATTTAATTCTTTAGGTCTTATCCTAACAGTAAATGGTTGATTTCCTTAGTGCTGGCTTAGGCTATTTGAAAAGGAAGTCCATTCTCCTGTTCCTGTTTTGTGCAAACAGATCAATAACTTTTTCATTTAAACCTGGCATATTATTCACAGAAATCTTCTCTATTGAAATCATGGCAAGTGCAAGTTCTTTCAATGCAGAAACCGCCTTTGCTTCTTGTGCCATTTTGCAAAATACTGCTAGGCCTACCTAGGAAAAGAAAAAAAATACTATTTTATACGATGTTTCTGTGATTTTACACCATCTATGATAATCCAGATTCAGCACAAGCCATCACTGATCAATAATATTTTAAAATCATCCCTGAGAAATTGAAAAACACGATCGAAAATAAGACCGACGCAAGAACACTCACCTAGCCACAACAACGGCCGAGACAAGACTGCGCTGGACGCAGTCCACACTCGCCATTCCGCCTGGGAAGCCTCCCCCCATTTCTCCCCGCTTTCCTATCATTAAATAGTAAAAAATTTTCGTACTTCCTCATTGTTTTGCAGTATTTTTTTTTTTCATATAAACATATGAGAATTGGTGTTTTCATGTGAATGATAGTCAAACATAAAATAAATTAACATTATTTTCGTGAATCCTAGAAATCCACTCGGGGGACTGCAGTCTCGCAGTCCCTATTGACGAGCCGCCACTGAGTGTTTGTAGGCATGCAGTGAGCTAGGCCAAGTTAGTTACACTCAAACACAGCAACCAATTGCGCCACTCATCAGTGGATGTTGTTACCCACAATGACAACTCAGCTAGGTATTAGTCTAATTAGTCTCAGGCCTGAACTGTTAGATGCTTAGTATTGTTACACCAGGGGTATGGGTGCTGGTGACAGCACTGGGAGAGGCGGGAAGGCAGAGAGAGAGCGGAGACATGTGGCCGGAGAGGAAGCCATCATGTGCCTGCCTGCTTTGGAAGTGTTTCCCTGCCTGTTGAGTGCCTGTCGTGCCCTGGGAGACTTGTGGTGCTCCTGTGAACTTGTAAAGCAGTGTACTTGCGGAGGATTTGTCAATAAACCTAGGAAATAGTGCCCATGTTTTCCATTGTGCTCCGGCCTCATGTGTGTGTGCCTTGTCCCGGCGTGAGTGTGACTTATTTGAGGCCCCGCTGCTCTAGTTTCTCGACCTGTGCCCGTGTGGATAACACACCTGCCCGGAGTGAGGGGTGGGCGCAACAAGTGGTGTCACAGAGTGGGATCTGGGGAACAGTGAGCAGTGTGTCATCATGGAGTCATAAGATGGCTGCCATGACGGTGCTGAGGGCGGCTCAAGTGAAGTTAAACGGGGCCAGATGAACTTGATTGCTGCCATGTTGGCCGGTATGAGGCAGGAAATGGCAGTGGACCGTGAGGCACAGGCTCAGAGGGCACGTGAGCAGGCTGAAAGGACCGATCAGCTGGCAGGTCAGCAGGCTCAACAGGCGGACGACCAGGTCCACCATCTTGAGGATGTGCTACAAAGCAGCCTCGTGTCCTTGAAGGTGGAAACACAGCAGTACACCAACCAGACTTGTGACAGTGTCAAGAATGAACTGCTGGACAAGGTGCAGACCCTGGAAGGTGAGGTCCAGGGCCTGAGGGAGGAGGTGAGAACGGAGAAGCAGTGGCATGAGCTGGCAACAGCGTGCGCAGAGGAACAAGTGGCCCCACGTGTTATGGCGGGAACCGCTGGGGTGGCGGACCTGCTGGGGCCTGCCTGGGGCCCCACTGTGGAGGTCTTGGGGCACCTGCCACCGGCCCAATGCGCCTGTTATGGAAGTGTGGCAGAGGCTCTTCGGCGCCGCTTTGGGCATCACCACCAGGCCAAGGTGTACCAGGCTTGCCTGAAAAAGACGACTTGGGAGTGGGACGAGATGCTGTCCCAGTTGGCGCAGGACGTGGAGGCGTTGGTAAGGTCGTATCCTGCGCCCCCAAAAGAAATTATTGTGGTGCTGGCCCGAGATTCCTTCATTGACGCCCTGGACAACCAGCAGCTGCAAATCTGTGTCAAGCAAGGCGCACTTGCCAGCGCCAGGTGGCACTGGCGAGGGCCTTGGAATTTGAGGCCTTCCTGAAGACGACCAGCGGCCAAGGGGTGGCCGCCCAACCCCGCCATGACCTCTGAGGCCAGAAGGCGAAGGTGGAGAAGAAGCCACCATCGAGGAAAGCAAGCCCAGACGGTTTTCGTGGCTCATGTTGGGGCTGTGGTGAAAAGGGCCACAGACGCAGTCGGTGCCCGAGGGAACAAAGAACGTGTTCTCTCGACCGGCTGGGTTCTGATGCCTTTCAGCGTTGCTGCAAGGACTGCCGCAAGTCTGGCCACTGCTCCAGTGCCTGCCCCAAGCCAAAGGAAGTGGTGCAGGCGGGAAACTCGGACAGGCTGGAGAAGGGGGCCGAACCCCAGCCGTCTTCAGTCCCCAGGCCCCGCCTTGTGTAAGCTGCCGCCGGACAACCAGTATGATGCACCCCATGCCGCCTGACAGTGGACACCGGGGCTGAGAAGACTTTGGTGCGGCCTGACATGCTGGCCGCCACTTCAGTTCCAGACGCGCCACAGAGGCTGTGTGACATGATGGGGCACTGTGTGCAGCTCAAGGGCCCAGTGGATATTCGTATCGGCCTGGGCAGCTCTGTGGAGTGGCTGCTGGTGTACGTTGCCGACTTGGATGAACCATGTCTGCTGGGACTCAACTACCTGATGCAGAGCAAGGCTTATGTCGACCTTGGATGGAAGCTGGTGAGGGTGCATGGCCGAGAAGTGATCTTGCTTCTGGAGGTCGGCTGTGCGGAGGTAGTTGTGGCTGAGAAAGTGCACCTTACCCCATAGGATGGAGGCCAGAGTCCGGTGTCGACTCTCCAGAGTGATGCATGGATCGGAAGGCATGGTGAAGTCCACAGAAAACCTGCGACTGGCTGACAGTGTGGCAGTCGGGCGGAGCCTCGTTCAAGTGGGGGAGGAGTTAGTTACGCTGTTGGTAGCTAAATCTCTCTGATGAGGCTCGGAAGGTGCCCGCTGGGGCCAAGCTGGGCACTTGTGAGGAAGTGGAGTGCCCTAAGGAGACATTGGGGAGCGCAGAGGTGGCTGCTGTGAGGCCGCTACCCGACTTCCTGGAGGATTTGGCTCACCGGAGTGCCGCTAACCTGACGGAGGCGCAGATGGAGAAAGTGCACCACACCCTGGCTCAGTACGCGGACATCTTTATCAGGGGTGACATGGACCTGGGCCGCACTGGTTATGTGAAGCACAGCATCAACACGGGAAGTAGTGCACCCATCAAGAGCCCACCCCGACGTATTGCACCAGCCAGGCGAGAGGAGATGCAGCACACTGTCAACAAGCTGGCAGCGCGGGGGGTGACTGAGCGGTCGGACAGTCCGTGGTCATCAGCAGCAGTCCTGGTTAAGAAGAAGGATGGCACGCAGAGCTTCTGTGTGGACGTGACTGCCAAGGACTCTTACCCCCTGCCGAGGATTGATGACACGCTCAACTCGCTGGTGGGGGCCAGGTGGTTCTCTACACTCGACCTGAAGTCGGGTTACCACCAGGTGGAGATGGCAGAGGCATAGACCAGGGTGGATGAGAGACTTTTGTGATGTTCCTGAGGATTAATTTTCTTTGTGTATTTCATTTATTTATTTCCAATTATTTTCTTGTGTGTGTGTGTGTCAGGGCAGCCAGGTCGTCTGCCTTGTAGGGGGAGAATAGTGTTACAACCAGGGATATGGGTGTGGGTGGCAGCACTGGGAGAGGCGGGAAGGCAGAGAGAGAGCAGAGACGCATGGCCGGAGAAGAAGCCATCGTGTGCCTGCCTGCTTTGGAAGTGTTTCCCTGCCTGTTGAGTGCCTGTCATGCCCTGGGAGACTTGTGGTGCCCCTGTGAACTTGTAAAGCAGTGTACTTGCAGAAGATTTGTCAATAAACCTAGGAAATAGTGCCCATGTTTCCCCATGTGCCCCGGCCTTGTGTGTGTGTGTGTGCCTTGTCCCGGTGTTCAGAGTGTGACTTATTTGAGGTCCCTCTGCTCTAGTTTCTCGACCTGTGCCCGTGTGGATAACACACCCACCCAGAGTGAGGGGTGGGCGCAACAGTATATTAATAGATCCACGTAGTAAATATCATAACATAATCTGGACTTGGTATCACTTATGGTGATACTGAGTTTCTATATCTCACTTTTAATGAATATTAAATGCCAAAATGCACTTGTTAAATGCTAATACATGAAGATATTGAGAAAATTATAATAGAAAAAAAACTTATTGTATATTTTTTATTCTTAATTCAGTATATGAGTTATTAACATTAATCTAGGCCAGTGTGGTCATATATATATTTATATAGAATGTGAAGTAAAGAGGATGGGAAGGGAGGATGTGGGGCTGCTGCTTCTCCATCTTCTGTAACACCATTGCTACCACCTCATGTGATGTCTCTCTAAGCTTTATTCTCTTTCCACCTGGTCTCTTTCTTCCTTGGACCCATAAGAAAAAAGTCATCAGTAAAGTCACCCAGAAGATTTTTCATGTTCTCATTATTATATTTCAGGACCCATTGCCCTTCATTTTCATCAAAATATGTCATAGCTTTCACAGACTCAGTGTCTATTTAAATATTCAGTCATAATTGTTGATGATATGTTGTTCATTTTCTGTGCATGGGTTTCATTGAGTTAGTTGACTTTCTTACCCATAGAAGCTAAAGTTGGAGGATTAAGGGGAGGTTATGGGATGGTTGAGTGGATGCCAGTGGTTATGCACTCACAGTGGCAGCTGATTTAAATAGGGTACTTATTTTTTATTTATTTACTTAAATTTTTTTTTTGTAGATTTGAAGCATCCTTGTTATAATTTATACATGGGAAGATATTTAGTACTATCATTAGATTTGAATTCATTAAATGTGAGATTATTTTGTACATATTTTATCATATCTGACAATTTTACCATTTTACAGCTGGTTCTTTTTATTTATTTCTCATTGTATAATTTTACCAGGCAGAAACAAAACTACAGACTAATGTTCTTGTTAGTGATCTCATGAACCATGCTCTAAACTTACATCATAGCATTTTATTAGACATGATGAAAAATTATGACAGTCAAATGGTTGAAAGGAGTAATGATGTCACAATTCAAACCTATCTGTCTATACATTTCAAACTTATTAAAAAAAAAAAAAGAAACTATGAACATGCAGCAATAGACAATCAGCGCTCTGCAGTTTTCACACTTTGGGTCTAGTAGAATGAAGTATATTGAAATAGAAAATTTTTATAAAGGTAGGTTGTCACTTGCTATTTTCCACTTGTAATTTCTCAATGAGATCACTGTAGTGTTTTTCTTCCTTCCTTTTTTTTTTTTTTTTCTATAATCCTGATAGTGGTGATATATGTCATAAATAAATGTATGTGTGTGCCTTGTACAGTCCCAGAAGGAAGGCAGTGAGAGAGAGGAGGATGGCACTTGCTCACCAAACATTCTGGAAGCTGAAAAGAACCACAGATATCCTACACATGTCTCAAGCAGTGAGTTATCATTATTTACTTATTTCAGTATTATGTTAATTTACTAATCTCTATTACAAAACCTAATTTTAATTTCAGTGGTAATGTAATCTAGCTTTATTTATGCAAAGTTGTTTTTCTTCAGCTTTCATGGTTAGTATGAGTTAGCATTTTTAGCCTTCTTTCAATCTTTTTTAAGTCTTGTTAGTTATATACTATTTGGTTCCTTGATAGCACAACCAAAAGGTTAACTTTTGCAAGCAGTGTCAGCTATTAAATTTTCAACAATGACAATGCAGTTTTCCCAAACATTACTGTAGATGCTTTGTCTCTGCTATCTCCATTAAAAGGGGTGTCAGCATGATGTACAGATGGAGGAAGTGGTATGGCTGAGCATAAATGGATGTAGCTATTTGCTGGGTTTACAAGATCTAACCTCAAGATTTTGGTGTAGTCAACCTTGAGATAAGTTCTTCTCCATAAATTATAGGTGATGAATGATGTACTTTGTTTGTCTTTTTTTTTTTTTTTTTTTTTTTTTTTGTGTGTGTGTGTGTGTGTGTGTGTGTGTGTGTGTGTGTGTTTACCTAGTTATGTGTTGTGTGTGTGTGTGTGTGTGTTTGTGTGTGTAAGATCCTACTGTAGTTTTTTTTTTTATTGTCTGTGCAGTCAGAGCTCAGTATCCATAAGTCTCTTCACTGACTAGTGAATAATTTTCAGCTTCTTTTATCTTCACTGTTTTCTTTAATTATTGAAACTTGTGTGTACCACTTCAGCTTTGTGCCTCCCCTCCCATTATATATCACTAGGTCCCAGAATGACAGATAAAGTGGCCTCTGTGTTTTGAAGTGAAATAACTTGTTTTTCAGTTGAAATGGTGCTGGAAGAGACTGTCGAAGCTGAGAGAGACTGTAACACTCTTGACTTCGTACGAGACAGTGCTAAGAAATATGTATGTGTTCCTCAGTAATTAACTGTGGTGTTCCTCAGGGTTCTGTCCTATCATCCACTCTCTTTCAATTTTCATCAATGATCTTCTAATGAGAGCCAAACTTTTCATCCTATCCACTCCAATGCTGATGATACCACTCTGCAGTTTTTTCACACCTCTTCATAATGTCCAATCCTTTTGGAATTAAACAATTCAACACAAGGAAGCCCCAGAATGTCTGACTTCTAAACTCTAAAATGTCTGATTGGAAGAGAGCAAACTTAGTTTTATTCAATACCTCAGAAACTCAGTTCCTCCATCAATCAAATTGACTTATCCTTCCAGATAACTATCCCCTCTTCTTCAGTGGCACTAAACTGTCTCTCACTTTTGCATTGAATATCCTCAGTCTGTCCTTCACTAATAATCTAAACTGGAAACTTAATTTCTTCTCTAGCCAAAGCAGCTTTTATGAAGTTATGTCTTCTGAGTTGTCTCCAGTTTTTCTCACCTCACCAGCTGCTAACTCTGTACAGAGACATTGTCCATCCATGTATGGAGTACACTCCACATTAATAAGGGTTTTACTCACACTGGTCTTTTAAACAGGGTGGAATCTAAAGCATTTTGTCTTATCAGTCCCTCTCCTCTAACTGTCTTCAGCCTCTCTCTCTTTGTTGCAATGTTGCATCTCTTGCTATCTTCTACCACTATTTTCATGCTAACTGCTCTTTTGATCTTCCTAACTGCATGCCTCCCCTCCTCCTGAAGCTACACTGCACAAAACTTTCTCTCATCCCTATTTTGTCCACC
This sequence comes from Scylla paramamosain, assembly GCF_035594125.1. NCBI lineage: Eukaryota > Metazoa > Arthropoda > Malacostraca > Decapoda > Portunidae > Scylla > Scylla paramamosain. The sequence goes on from NC_087175.1 coordinate 13,496,234, forward strand.
TATCTAATGCAAGAGAACCAGTATTTTCAGTCATTCATCCTTTTTTTCTGGTAAACTCTGGAACCCCCTGTCTGCTTCTATACTTCCTCCTTTCTATGACTTGCACTCTTTCAAGAGGGGGGTTTCAAGACACATTTCCTCCAATTTTTGATGATCCTTTTGACCTCTCTTGGTACTGTCACATCAGTGAGTCTTTTTTTTTTTTTACTTTTTGTTGTCCATCAATGCCCCTCTTACACAAAAAAAAGCTTGTATTAAGATTTTATTTCTCGCAAATATCTAGAAACTCATGAATGCAGAATCATGAGTTCCTGAACAGTAACTTAAATGTAAAGTTCACATGAGGGTTGAGTGGTGGAATAAGGTATAAGTAGAGCCAGAGATAGCAATTATAGGTGGACTGTTTTGTTTACAGTGTTCAAGTGTCTGTTGCATGATCTCCCTCATATAGTAAGGGCTCAGTGTAAAATTAAATATGTAGTTTTACACTGCAACATTGGTAAAATGTAATGAACTTTACAGCTTGCAGCTGTCAGGCTTGTTAATATGTTGCTGAGTGAGCATGAAATTTTGTGTAGGGTCTTGAACTATACTCATAAAACTTTTCCAAGTGTAACAAAGCATTCTGATAAGTAGTGACCATGGAAAGTTACTATACAAGATGCTATCATATTTAGCATGCCATTTCTTACTTTGGCTTTCAGGATGGTTGAAGAGAAGATGACCAGTGAGAAAGGCTCAAATTCTGAATTTACAGTAAGGCAGTAATTTTTGTGCTACTCATGAAAGCTCATGCTCTGCCACCTGGCCAAATTCACCTTTGTGCCAGAATTTCTGGACGCCCAAGAAAAAAAAACACCTGCTACAGACAAGTTATGTCAAGAATTTCCAGATCACAGTCAGAAAACTCAAGCAAGCTTGCCCAGGTGTCCAGAAACTGAGGCATGAGGTTGGTAGAGCATGTGTTTTCCTGAGTAATGCAAAAATTGCTGCCTTACTCAGACTCATATGCTTCAACATTTCCTACTAGCCATTGCTTGCTTCATGTTAGGTGAGAATTTGTCTTATCCTCTTGAGTTATCTTCTTTCCAACCATCCTGAAAGTCAAAGTAAAAAGTGGCAGGCTAAATATGATGGCACATGATTTATAGGAGGTCAGAGAAGTTAGGAAGAAACCAAGACTAACCTTATCTCTAAGAGCTGAGGAAGTGTGTGACCTTGATTCAAATCAAGGGGACCAGAGGATGCCTCATTTTTTAACTTTCCATTGTTACCTCATCTGTAAGTCACTCAATTTAGGAATGTGTGCATCTTTTTTGACTAACACAGGGACTTCACTTCTCCATCAGGTTCCGAGCCTCTATGACACTATACATGAACTGTTTCTGAAGATGTCCAAGGGCATGGTGCTTGGAGAGATTATTTCTGCATCAAGCACTGGTGCTGTGTACACTGTTAGGAGGTAAGTCTGATGGAGGGAAAGGCAAAAGAGGCTGTATAAGTTTGGAACTTCAGAATGGAAAAGTTAGAGAGATCTATAAAGCACCAGTTACACTGGTTACCTGCAAAAAAACACTAGAGAAAAGATCAAGTATGTGTGTGTGTGTGTGCAACAACTCATTCAGTAAAATACCAGTGTTTGATGAAAACCACACATAATGTCAGCATTTGATAAAAGCCACACATAATGTCAGTGTTTGATGAAAACTATAGGCCATTCAAAGAAAGATTCTTAGTGAGACCTCTGTGTTATGTTGGCAGTCCTGCTCTCCACATACCCACAGAGTCCAGGAGAAACTCAACCTCCTTTGAGAAATATTTGTATTTTTCACTTGGCTCAACAATTATGCAAGTTAGGTGAATTTAGTTTACATCCACAGTTGAAGCAGTATTTCTTCAACAATATCCCAGTTTTCAACATCAGTAGGGAAAAAAATAATTGTGGTGTGTATAAAGTAACAAATCAAATTTTATGGTTTATGCAGTACTTTACTTATAATCATTATGTCCAGCAATTGTGATGTTATGCTTAAAATAAAACATGTCTTCTTAGACATAAAATATGCCTGAGGGAGGGATGGAGGGAGTGGGAGGGAAACACACACTTCTCCCTACTGTGGTTTCTGTGCAATACTGGAAGATGCAAGGCAATATGTAAGATACTCATAGAAATCTTTAACTTTCTTTTTCATATAGTTTTTCATGAAAAATCTGAAAGCACCATCATATTCAGGAACATCTTATGTCTGAGAAGACATTTTTTATTTTAAGCATAACCTCACAGTAGCTGGACATAATGATTATAAGTAAAGTGGTATATAAACCACAAAATTTGATTCCTTAACTTATACTTGCCATAATTACTGGTTGCCAAATGAACACAGAGGTGTCGCTGAGATTCTTTCTCTGAATGGACTATACACAATGCAAGTGTTTGATGAATACCACACATAATGCCACTGTTTTGATGAGTACCACACATTATACCAGTGTTTGTACATCATGTATAATACCAGTGTTTGACTAAGTAGTGATGCAAAAAAAAAGTGTGAAATATGATGTCTTGTAAATTAACTAACCATAAACATGATAACTAACAAGGAATGCACTTTAAACATATAAATTCTCTGCCATAATAGTTCATTCCAGTCTTAAGTGGCTATATCCAAACTCCCTCAGTCATGCCTTGCTCCCCCTGCAGGTTGAGGAGATATGACTTCAACATCACTACAGTGGGGGAGCTGGGTACGCTGATCATGCTGCCTGAGGCGTTCTGTCCATCTGTGAACTGCACCATGGACTCCATCATGAGCATGCTGGTGGTGGAGTGGCCTACAGTGCTCTTTGTGAGAATGTCTACTGGACCACTTTGTTGTTTTTGTTATTTCTAGCTTAGTTTCCCAAAAGAATTTTTCTTAATATCATAACTGCAATGTTTAATGTCTCCATTTGCCTTGGAAATTAGATGTTACTAAATTTCATGTAATGAAGGGTGACATAAAGAGGCACATCCTCCAATGATCTGAAATCTACTTTGGCTACTTTTAACAGACCACTGAAAATTAACAAAGTACACGAGACTTACCGTAGGTCAGTTGAAGTGTACTTCTAATTTTTCGAGGCAAATCACCTCTGCTGGTGCGGAGATTTCACATGAGAGAGAGAGTGCGTCACGCGCTGCCGGCAGACTTTAAAGCAAGGACTCGACATCCACATGATGAACCAATTAGGAAATTAAGTAACCTGTAGAGCTTAAGGTAGGGAGGGAGAGGAGGGCATGTGAAATCTCCGCACCAGCAGAGGTGATTTGCCTCGAAAAATTAGAAGTACACTTCAACTGACCTACGGTAAGTCTCGTGTACTTTGTTAATTTTACTTCGGCAAAATCACCTATCTGCTGGGCGGACATTTCCCATGAGGCTTTGAAGCCATGTGGATGACGAGGGAGGATGCAATAGTAGAGAGGAAAAGGAAATGCCCCACAAGAAACAGTACTATAACTATTATTCCATGGAAGGATCTTGTACATGAGACAATCATACAATTGGTGTATAAAATAAGGTACATTGCATCCAACTTAATCCAATCTACAAACAATGTTGAAATATGGTAACAGTTCACATCATAAGGTAAACCTAAGGTACTAGATACTAAATACTTAAAATATCCGTGTACTGCAACACTGGAGTGCAGCAACAAACCCAAATCATATTATATTCTAGCACTGCATCCTGAAAGAGGTCAGAAGCAGCCACAATGTTCTTATCATAATATTTTGCAAAGGTAGATTCCCTAGACCAGCCCGCCTTAGCCATAATGCATGCGACAGGGACAGCCGCCACTCCAACTTTTGAAGCTGCTGCTGGCCGCACACTACCAGCGGAAAACTTTGAGATGTCTATGCCGGACATGCGGAGAATGGTCCTGACCCAACGGGCAATAGTGTCTTTGGAAACTGATTTGTGGGGTTTTATAAAGCTAATGAGGAGCCTGGCATCAGTGTGCATCTCATCCTGTCTAAGCTCTTTAGTCACATCAATGTACCTCAGGAGAGTGCTATAGACACATAATCGTGGATCCTTAGGGTAACGATGAAATGTGACCCTGTTGATGTTAAAATTTGGTCTGGATTGTTTAAGAGTGCCCCCCAACTGTACTGAAATGGAGTGTTCATTAATGAGCATGTCTCTGATTAACAGTAGTTGTAAAGTTTGAATTCTGGCAGCTTGAGTTAAGGCCATCATCATAACCAATTTTAGCGTTAATTCTTTAATGGTTAATGCATGTAAGGGGAACATGGACCTTAGTTGCTCTAAGACAGGTTGGGCATCCCAAGTGTCAGTGTACCTGGGCTGAGGAGTTCTAAGATTGAAAACCCCTCTCATGAATCGGATGACCAAAGGGTGATTTCCTGCCCTGCATCCGTCCACCACAATGCCGAGAGAAGACAGGGCACCCCTCGCAGTGTTCACACACTCATAACCCACACCCCTGTCAAAGGTTTCCGTCAAAAAATTTACAATGTGACCTACAGTTGGAGAAGTGGGATCGACATTCCGTCTACCACAAAACAACGACCACCTCTGGACATGTGGGCGGTATTGCCTCTCAGTACCTGGTTTCCAGGAGGCAAGTATGATGTCCGCAGCAGCCGGCGAAACTCCTCGTTTCTGCAAGTTTTCCCTGACAGAAGGCATGCCATGAGCCTCGTGTGGGACATGATGGGGTGTGGATCTGTTGTGGACGGGTGTGTTAGAACATTCCTCCTGTTTGTTATCAAACGTGGGAAGTCTATTAGCAACTGGAGCAGCATGCCCATCCAAAACTGGGACGGCCACAGAGGAACCACCATCCAGCCTCGAGCTTGCTCCACACGTAACTTCTGAAGGCACCTAGCAATTAATGAGAATGGGGGGAAAATGTAAGACAAATCAAAGTTTGACCAGTCCAAGGAAAAAGCATCAAAATATTTAGCCTCCGGATCTGGCAACCACGAACAGAATGTATTAACCTGTTTGTTAAGCCTTGAGGCAAACAAATCAATGGACGGTGTCCCAAAAACATTACACAAGGTAGTCAAAATGTGTGAGTCGAGTTTCCACTCATGTCTGTCATTAATCTTGCGAGAGGCTACATCAGCCAAGGTGTTGTCCTTCCCCGGTATGTGCGAGCATGTAACCCACGAGTCATGTTCCAGACACCAATCCCAAATCTGGGTAGCAACATCATTACAGGACTTGGACTTTGTGCCTCCCATTTCATTGACATAGTTTATGGCAGTGGTATTATCACAAAAAACTCTAACATGTCTACCTTCCAGCTCATGTTCAAATGCTTGCAAAGAGAATAGAATGGCTTTCATCTCCAGGATGTTAATGTGAAGCTCCTTTTCATCCAGGGACCAAGTACCACTTGTACAAGTACCAAATGACCCCCCCAACCAAGGCTGGAGGCATCAGTAAATAAGTCGATGTCAGTACCTGGCCTAAAAATGTGTCTGTGGTGTCTGTCCACATTGTCTAACCACCAGGAAAGGTCTAGTTTCATGTCTGCAGTAATATTCAAAATAAAATATGTCAAAATTACCATACTCCTGTTTCAAAACGGCAATTTTTCCCCCCTCCAACTTCCTGTAGTGAAGTTTACCTAACTCCACTGCTGGGATCGCAGCCACCATGAGGCCGATCACCCTGGCCACCTCTCGAATGGGGGCAACATCTTTACACAAAAGTTCTGCACATCCTTGGCGAATTTTGATTAGTCTACGCTCAGGTAAAGAGGCAGTCATGAACTTGGTGTTAATAACATTGCCTAGGTATTCAATACATTGTGTGGGGGTGAGAACAGACTTCTCCATATTGATACAAAAGCCTAACCTCTGCAACAGAGAAATGGTGGCCTGAATCGCCTGAAGACATCCTGAGTAAGAGTTACTGCAAATTAATGTGTCATCTATAAAGCTGGTGATAGTGTATCCTTCCTGCCTTAAAGTAGCAAATACTGGCTTCATCAGTTTGGTGAAAAGCCGAGGTCCCTCAGAAATGCCATTAGGGAGGCAGGTGAATTGATAGATAACACCTTGCCATGTAAAACATAAAAATCGTTGTTGCTCATCTGCAACCCTAACAGAATAATAAGCATGCCTGAGATCGACAGAAGCCAAAAAATCACCCTGGTTGATGAGCCTGATGGCCTGTTCAAAATTTTCCATTTTAAAATGTTTATATGGTATGTATTTGTTTAACCTCTCCAAGTTAAGAACCAGGCGAAATTCCCCGTTTTTCTTTTCTCGCAAAAAAATAGGAGAGATAACCTGCTGAGTTTGTTTGTGTGTGACTTTAATGACTTTAAGCTGTAAAAGTTTTTTGATCTCTCCAGAAATTATCCCCTGTTGCACAGTGTTGAACCTGTATTCCAAATCATTAAAAAATAAAGGATGAACACTATCGACATCAATATCAAGGTGGCAATGCTGAACAATATCCAAAATGACAGGGTCACTGGTAATTTTACGCCACTCATGCAGGAAAGAGTGTAGTCTGCCAGCTTCAAAACATGCACTTGCCTGTAAGTTTACTGGGGCTGCCTGCTGCGGCCGCCCCGGCCCTTGGTGTTTTTTTGGCTCCACATCCTGACGAGTGGAAGGCAGTCGTGGGGCAGCCCTGGAGCCATACCTCTGTTGCCCGTAGGGTTGGAACCTGGCGTAATATCCCCTACTAGCAGGCTTGTTCCAATATCCACCAGGGCGTTTACCTGTGAACTTGCTAGTAAAGGCAGGCTTTTTCTGAGAGAACTTACTCCGCAGTTTTTCCGCTTCCTCAATTTGTCTGGCAGACTGGGACACATCGTCACCGAACACAAAGCGAGTAATTGGCACCTTATCTGAACAAAGATGAGCATATTTATAGTTTATCTCGCGTTTCATGACAAAACGCCTGGCCAAATTGTTCCTGGGGTTGGCATTGCCTAGCAATGCCAATGCACCATTTAGCATGCTCACCTCATGTGCCAACTTGGGGTTACCTTCCTGTTCAGCCAAATCATCCAGTGCCACTAAGGATTTGGTGATAATGGTTGAAGCCCGCAGGATGTCCTTATTTACCTCCTTCAAGCGGAAGTCTGTCTTCCTGGTATCCAGCTTCAGGGCCTCCAACACCTGTGGGTTGCATTCCACTGGCGCAAGAGCATGGCAGTTATTAGGCCTCTTGACAACATCGTCCTCACACATGGCCTTGTAGTCCTCCTCTCTCATACCATTATCAAAGAGAAAGTTTACCATCTCTGCCACTCTATTGTCAATGTCAGCAACCACCATGTCAGAAGGACCAAAAGCCTTAGTGCCCTGAATTAAGGTGCTGTCAGCAGGGGCGGCAGGCATCGACACTGCCTCATCCTCACTCATCCTGGCCGAGAAACCAGAAAAAGTGGCAGAACAAGGAGGCGACAAACCCCAGCCCCCCAGAGTACTGTCCTCCACAGTCACCTGCGCTGACCCAGTAGGGGGTGGTAGTTGCCGTCTGTCTGCCTGCAAGGCCTCCACTTCACCCTGCAAATCAGCCAAGGCGTCCAACACAACTGACCAAGGGGGAGGAGCAGGAGAAGTGCCGCGGGAACCACGTGCGTCAGCACTGTTATGTAATCTCACGCAACCATGCCTCCCACTCAAGCGACGAGATGAATGATCCCTGTGCCTGTCGTCGTCATCTTGAGGGCGAACAGTGGACCCAGGGAGAGGAGAAGGCCCACAGAAGGCACGTGGGGCAGGAGGGGAAGGGGATCGAGAGGCAGAGGACGCTTCACCAGACTCCGACATGGCTGCCGCACTGCGATAAGGAGAACAAAGCCGTAAGCTTCCCACACAGTTCCATCGTCAGTGGAGACCGATATACCAATAATACAACTCGCCCCAAAAACGGGTAACGAAGTTGAAGGCACTGTACCTGCGTAACAAGTATCGTGGCCTTATCTGAAAGAAAACAGCAAAAACTTGGGAGACCGTATGACCCAGAATGACCGTGTCTGCCCGATGCGGTGATCAGCAAACAACTGCCGGCAGCGCGTGACGCACTCTCTCTCTCATGGGAAATGTCCGCCCAGCAGATAGGTGATTTTGCCGAAGTAAAATTATTGGGGTTTTCAAGAATACTTTTATGATTATTAAGATAGTTCAACAAAGATTCTGCCTCATTAATGAAAAATATCCATGAGAACCCTATTGGTCATCTTTGTAATCTTTCAAAACAATCCTTATAAGAGTTCAAAACATAATGGGCTATATCTGTAAGTTAATTTCCATGAATGCTGGGGCAGGTGACATGCACTTTAACAATTCCTAAATACCTAAATAAATTACTTGAACATTTTAACCCCTAGAGGGCAGGTTAGATGACAAATGCATGCTTGCAAAGTGTGTCCCATGCTTTTAAGTTTTGCCAGCCCACCCCCCCCCCAAAAAAAAAAAAAAGTGTTCTTTACCAATGCCCTGTGTGGTGATTTCAGACAAAAACACAATAGTTCATAAGTGTATTTTCATTGCCAGTGTTTCCTCTACACAATGAAACAAACTGGAAGTCCCTTAGTTATAGCTCTGCAGAGATATGATGTTGGGAAGGGGAACTTCAGGTCATTCTGGGGCAAACTTCCTCGTGAGAGTACAGTTGACCTTGGAGTCATCCTCCCACCTCACCCAGTGGCACACCCCAGCCAACCACACAACATGCATTTCACAAAGGGATCTTATGATACCACTCTCATTCAATGTTTTTTTTTCATAAGTCAGCTCAGTGCACTTCCCAATAATAGGAGTGGAGGTACAAAAAAAACTTAGTCATGCTCCCTTCATCCAGGCCTCCAGACATGGGGAAATAGTTATCAGTTTAAACCTCCATATCTATGGTCAGTTGTGCACTGGGAGTTAAAGGAAATGAAGGACAAGGGTTGCCATAAGCCACCAAACACAATGACTATGTCACACAAATATACACAAATCTTGGTGGGAGAAAGGAGGGCAGGAATTCCCACATCCAGCTGTTCTCCGAGCAGATGGGATTTCATGTCACCTGCCTTTTAGGAGTTAAGGCAACGACAAGTTCCACTCACAGACAGCCTGTACCTATTCAGCATACATCAAGATTACAGGTCACCATGACAGTTGAACACTGTCACCACCTTCGTCCATATCTTCTCTTCCAGAGTTTCCCCGACACCTCTACAAAACTTGCTCCTAGCACAAGAGTGGTGGATGTGGAAATGCTAGACAAGGAAAGTAAACTACTTGAGATTTCCAACTTGAGTGAAGAACAAGAGCCAGAGATTCACATTCCTAAGATAGTGGATAAAGTTGGCAACAATACTCATTCAGGTAGGATAACATAGGAGTGAAAGCAAAATACAGGTTTTATTCTTTTTTTCTTTTTACATGTCTAGGAGGTTGGAGGTTCCATAGGAAATGGAAAAAAAAATACTGCTTAAGTTGCTGCTCTCAAAAAAGTTAATCTTTCTTCACTGACCAGTTGCTATCCTCCATGAGCTTGATCAATTAGTGCAACACCTGGCCCGTATTCCTGACTGTCTTGGTGATCAGACTAACATTTTTTACCAGTTCCTAATTTCCTATCCGCATGCTTATGCTGTCACTCTGTTTTCTCTTTTGGCATCTCCATTCACAACCTTATATCTTGTCCTATCACTTCAATTCCTTCATAGGATCCTCCTCTCTTTGGCATTATGCCTCTGCTCATTGGAGGGATCAGAGCTGGTATTATTCTGATTTTCCAAGGAATGGGTGCTGTTTCTGTGTCAGTGGCCCATTTCTGTGTGTTGAGCAAATAACAGAGGTGATAGTTTTGGCATAGAGGTGTACATTCCACATTCTTCCTCCTTCCCCAAACCTTCCTGGTCTAACTGAGCCAATAGACTACACCAAACTTGAATGTCCACTCTCTGTTTTGCTGCCGCTGCCATTTTCTAAGTGGGTCCTAAGCAAGAAATTACTAAGCAGCATCACAGACATACTTTAAAATCTAGGTCACCTATCACTTCATATTCTATGTAGTACATTTTATATCATATTGTTATATTCAGTAATGAATGTTGAACCTAAACATGATTTTAAAGCTTTTGCAAATAGGAAATTAACAGAAATATGATGAATTTAAGTGAAAAATTGTGTCTGGAATGTTTATAACACATTTGGTTTATTGCAGCAATCTGCAGTGACTTTGTAATAATTACTAATATAAACAATCCCATTTTATAGAACAAACTCTCCTGAATACAAGGTTATACTCAGATTTATGATAAAATGTCATATAAGTAGTATATGGGCTTGTGAATGAAAATTTCACAATCTAGCAGGCATCATCATAGTACCGTGAGAGCACTCAGTCAATTGTTAGTCACTCAGTACCCCCTGAACAGTGCTTGCACTGTTCAGGGGATGCTGTGAAGTTATCATTAAACCCAGCTGTGACCTCATTGAACGTTTCCCATTGTGTCTCACAACACAAGGGGGCAGTCACAGCCTGCCCTCTAAAGACAACTCTCTTTCTCCACACAAAACTAAAAGCATCTAATAACACACACACCCTTCACTCAAAATTCCAAAATTATCATGGCGGCTCCTACACCAGCCTCGGAGTCCCCATCTGGAGAGGGGACCATAAATGTCCCCAGATCGGACTGCCCTTCCGTCGATGACCCTAAGTGTCTTGACACCCCCCCCAACTTTTTCTTCATTAACTTCTGCAACATTCTCAGTCTAAGATCTAATTTTCAATCTGTAGAACACCACCTCTCCTCTTCTAAACCTCATCTTCTTTTCCTCACTGAAACTCAGATATCTGAGACAACTGACAGTAGCCCCTTTTCTGTTCTCTCCTACTTTCTCAATCCTCATTTTTCATCCAAAGCTGGATGTTGTGTTTACGTGCGCAATGACTTAACCTGCTCTCGTGCCCATGCTCTTGAATCTTCTGAGTTTTCCACCATCTGGCTATGACTACAGAGTCACTCTCAAATTAAATTTATCTGTGCTGTATACCTCTCACCTAACTCCTCTGACTATAAGAAATTCTTTGACTACTGAACTTCCAAAGTGGAGCACATTCTGACCCTCTTTCCTTTTGCAGAGATCTCCATTCTTGGAGACTTCAATGTTCTCCACCAGCTTTGGCTTTCCTCTCCCTTCACTGACCATCCTGGTGAACTAGCCTTTAACTTCAACTATCCTCCACAACATAGAGCAATTGGTGGAACACCTTACTTGTATTCCTGATCATTTTGGAGATACGTCCAACATTCTTGACCTTTTCCTGACCTCTAAACCTTCTGCTTATGCTGTCACCCTCTCTTCCCCGTTGGGCTCCTACGATCACAATCTGTATCTTGTCCTATCACTCCAATCCCTCCTCAGGATCCCCCTAAGCGAAGGTGCCTCTGACGTTTTGTCTCTGCTAGTTGGGGGGACCTGAGGAGGTATTTTGCTGATTTTTCTTGGAATGACTACTGCTTCCATGTCAGAGACCCATCTTTGTGTGCTGAGCGCATAACAGAGGTGATAGTGTCTGGCATGGAGGCATACATTCCTCATTCTTTTCCTTGACCTAAACTTTCCAAACCTTGGTTTAACACAGTTTGTTCTCATGCTATACATGATAGAGAGGTGGCCCACAAAAGGTACTTAAGTCTTCCATCACCAGAATCTCATGCAATTTATATTTCTACCTGGAACTATGCTAAGTCTGTTCTCCAATTAACCAAAAACTCCTTCATTAACAGAAAGCATCAAAATCTTTCAGGATTTAACTCCCCTCGTGACTTCTGGCATCTAGCCAAAAATATCTACAATAACTTTGCTTCTTCTTCTTTCCCTCCCTTATTTCAACCAGATGGCACCACTGCTATCAAATCTATTTCTAAAGCTGAACTCTTCGCTCAAACTTGGCTTGGCTCTCCTCTCCCTTCACTGACCATCCTGGTGAACTAGCCTACAACTTTGCTATCCTCCATGACCTAGAGCAATTGGTGCAACACCCTACTTGTATTCCTGACCGTCTTGGAGATACGCCCAACATTCTTGACCTTTTCCTGACCTCTAATCCTTCTGCTTATGCTGTCACCCTTTCTTCTCCACTGGGCTCCTCCGATCACAATCTCGTATCTTTATCTTGTCCTATCACTCCAATCCCTCCTCAGGATCCCCCTAAGCGAAGGTGCCTCTAGCGTTTTGCCTCTGCTAGTTGGGGGGATCTGAGGAGGTATTTTGCTGATTTTCCTTGGAATGACTACTGCTTCCGTGTCAGAGACCCGTCTTTGTGTGCTGAGCGCATAACAGAGGTGATAGTGTCTGGCATGGAGGCATACATTCCTCATTCTTTTTCTCGTCCTAAACCTTCTAAACCTTGGTTTAACACAGCTTGTTCTCGTACTATACATGATAGAGAGGTGGCCCACAAAAGGTACTTAAGCATTCCATCACCAAAATCTCATGCACTTTATATTTCTGCCCGGAACCATGCCAAGTCTGTTCTCCAACTAGCCAAAAACTCCTTCATTAATAGAAAATGTAAAAACCTTTCAAGATCTAACTCCCCTCGTGATTTCTGGCATCTAGCCAAAAATATCTCCAATAACTCTGCTTCTTCTTCTTTCCCTTCTCTACTCCAACCAGATGGCACCACTGCCATCACATCTATTTCTAAAGCTGAACTCTTTGCTCAAACCTTGCTAAAAACTCTACCTTGGATGATTCTGGGCTTGTTCCTCCCTCTCCTCCACCCTCTGACTACTTCATGCCACCTATTAAAATTCTTTGCAATGATGTTTTCCATGCCCTCGCTGGCCTAAACCCTCGGAAGGCTTATGGACCTGATGGGGTCCCTCCTATTGTTCTCCAAAACTGTGCCTCCGTGCTTGCACCTTGCCTAGTCAAACTCTTTCACCTCTGTCTGTCAACATCTACCTTTCCTTCTTGCTGGAAGTTTGCCTACATTCAACCTGTTCCTAAAAAGGGTGACTGTTCTAATCCCTCAAACTACCGTCCTATTGCTTTAATTTCCTGCTTATCTAAAGTTTTTGAATCTATCCTCAACAGGAAGATTCTTAAACATCTATCACTTCACAACCTTCTATCTAATCGCCAGTATGGGTTCCGTCAAGGCCGCTCTACTGGTGATCTTCTGGCTTTCCTTACTGAGTCTTGGTCATCCTCTTTTAGAGATTTTAGTGAAACTTTTGCTGTTGCCTTGGACATATCAAAAGCTTTTGATAGAGTCTGGCACAAAGCTTTGATTTCCAAACTACCCTTCTACAGTTTCTATCCTTCTCTCTGTAACTTCATCTGAAGTTTCCTTTCTGACCGTTCTATTGCTGCTGTGGACGGTAGACGGTCACTGTTCTTCTCCTAAATCTATTAACAGTGGTGTTCCTCAGGGTTCTGTCCTGTCACCCACTCTCTTCTTATTATTCATTAATGATCTTCTAAACCAAACTTCTTATCCTGTCCACTCCTACGCTGATGATACCACCCTGCACTTTTCCACGTCTTTTCATAGACGTACAACTCTTCGGGAGGTAAACATATCACGCAGGGAAGCCACAGAACGCCTGACTTCTGATCTTTCTAAAATTTCTGATTGGGGCAGAGCAAACTTGGTATTGTTCAATGCCTCAAAAACTCAATTCCTCCATCTATCAACTCGACACAACCTTCCAGACAATTTTCCCCTCTTCTTCAATGACAATCAACTGTCCCCCTCTTCTACACTGAACATCTTCGGCCTGTCCTTTACTTATAATCTGAACTGGAAACTTCACATCTCATCTCTAGCTAAAACAGCTTCTATGAAGTTAGGCGTTCTGAGACATCTCCGCCAGTTTTTCTCACTCCCCCAGCTGCTAACTCTGTACAAGGGCCTTATTCGTCCATGTATGGAGTATGCTTCACATGTCTGGGGGCGTTCCACTCATACTGCTCTTCTAGACAGGGTGGAATCAAAAGCTTTTCGTCTCATCAACTCTTCTCCTCTAACTGACTGTCTTCAGCCTCTCTCTCACCGCCGCAGTGTTGCATATCTAGCTGTCTTCTACCGCTATTTTCATGCTAACTGCTCTTCTGATCTTGCTCTTGCTAACTGCATGCCTCCCCTCCTTCCGCGGCCTCGCTGCACAAGACTTTCTTCTTTCTCTCACCCCTATTCTGTCCACCTCTCTAACACAAGAGTTAACCAGTATTCTCAATTATTCATCTCTTTCCCTGGTAAACTCTGGAACTCCCTGCCTGGTTCTGTATTTCCACCTTCCTATGACTTGAATTCCTTCAAGAGGGAGGTTTCAAGACACTTATCCACCAATTTTTGACCAGTGCTTTGACCCTTTTATGGGACTGGCATTTCAGTGGGCATTTTTTTATTAGATTTTTGTTGCCCTTGGCCAGTGTCCTTCCTACATAAAAAAATAAAAAAAATGCTAAAAACCCTATCTTGGATGATTCTGGGCTTATTGCCCCCTCTCCTCCACCCTCTGACTACTTCATGCTACCTATTAAAATTCTTCGCAATGATGTTTTCCATGCCCTCACTGGCATAAACCCTTGGAACGCTTATGGACCTGATAGGGTCCCTCCTATTGTTCTTCGAAACTGTGCCTCCATGCTTGCACCTTGCCTTGTCAAACTCTTTCAGCTCTGTCTGTCAGCATCTACCTTTCCTTCTTGCTGGAAGTTTGCCTACATTCAGCCTGTTCCTAAAAAGAGTGACTGTTCTAATCCCTCAAACTACCATCCTATTGTTTTAATTTCCTGCTTATCTAAAGTTTTTGAATCTATCCTCAACAGAAAGATTCTTAAACATCTATCACTTCATAATCTTTTATCAGATTGCCAGTACGGTTTCTGTCAAGGCCACTCTACTGGTGATCTTCTGGCTTTCCCATCTGAATCTTGGTCATTCTCTTTTAGAGATTTTGGTGAAACTTTTGCTGTTGCCTTGGACATATCAAAAGCTTTTGATAGAGTCTGGCACAAAGCTTTGATTTCCAAAATACCCTCCTATGACTTCTATCCTTCTCTCTATAACTTCATCTCAGGTTTCCCTTCTGACTGTTCTATTGCTGCTGTGGTCACTGTTATTCTCCTAAATCTCTTAACAGTGGTGTTCCTCAGGGTTCTGTCCTGTCACCCACTCTCTTCTTATTATTCATCAATGACCTTTTAAACCAAACGTCTTGTCCTATCCACTCCAAAGCTGATGATACCACCCTGCACTTTTCCACGTCTTTTCATAGACGTCCAACCCTTCAGGAAGTAAACATTTCACGCAGAGAAGCCACATAACACCTGAATTCTGATCTTTCTAAAATTTCTGATTGGGCAGGGCAAACTTGGTATTGTTTAATGCCTCAAAAACTCAATTCCTCCATCTATCAACTTGACAAAACCTTCCAGACAACTGTCCCCTCTTCTTCAGTGACACTCAACTGTACCCTCTTCTACACTGAACATTCTCGGTCTGTCCTTTACTTATAATCTGAACTGGAAACTTCACATCTCATCTCTAGCTAAAACAGCTTCTATGAAGTCAGTCATTCTAAGATATCTCTGCCAGTTTTTCTCACTCCCACAGCTGCTAACTCTGTACAAGGGCCTTATCTGTCCATGTATGCAGTATGCTTCACATGTCTGGGGAGGTTTCACTCATACTGCTCTTTTAGACAGGGTGGAATCAAAAGCTTTTCATCTCCTCAACTCCTCTCCTCTAACTGACTGTCTTCAGCCTCTCTCTTCAATGACACTCAACTGTCCCCCTCTTCTTCACTGAACATCCTCAGTCTGTCCTTTACTTATAATCTGAACTGGAAACTTCACATCTCATCTCTAGCTAAAACAGCTTCTATGAAGTTAGGTGTTCTGAGACGTCTCTGCCAGTTTTTCTCACCCCCCCCCCAGCTGCTAACTCTGTACAAGGGCCTTATCTGTCCATGTATGGAGTATGCTTCACATGTCTGGGGAGGTTCCACTCATACTGCTCTTTTAGACAGGATGGAATCAAAATTTTTTTCTCTCATCAACTCCTCTCCTCTAACTGACTGTCTTCAGCCTCTCTCTCTCTCATCACTGCAATGTTGCATCTCTAGCTGTCTTCTACCAGTATTTTCATGCTAACTGCATGCCTCCCCTCCTCCTGCAGCCTCACTACACAAGACTTTCTTCTTTCTCTCACCCCTATTCTGTCCACCTCTCTAATGCAAGAGTTAACCAATATTCTCAATCATTCATCCCTTTCTCTGATAAACTCTGGAACTCCCTGCCTGCTTCTGTATTTCCACCTTCCTATGACTTGAATTCCTTCAAGAGGGAGGTTTCAAGACACTCATCCTTCAATTTTTAAGTACCACTTTGGACCCTTTTATGGAACTAGCATCTCAGTGGGCATTTTTTTTTTTTATTGGATTTTCGTTGACCTTGGCCAGTGCCTCTCCTACATAAAAAAATAAAATAAAAATATACGAATAATTCCTTTCGAACTATAATTTTGCTGCTGCCTGTTTTGCATTAAAATTCAACTAGTAAATGAAACCACTTTCAAAAGGGCAGAGTTTAGGGAAAGTTTTTGGTGGGATACATGTGAGTTGGGTCCCCAGCCAAGATCCTGGTAACACTTTTTCAGTGTGGCTAAAACCCACTTAGTAGGTAAGTAGGTATTCATCCATTGCAAACCCACAGTAGTATTCATAACATATAGCTGCAAGTTCATAATGCTCTCTCTCTCTCTCTCTCTCTCTCTCTCTCTCTCTCTCTCTTAACATTATTAAAATAATAATAATAATAATAATAATAATAATAATAATAATAATAATAATAATAATAATAATAACAGCAATTATAGTAATAGTAATAATGTGTGTGTGTGCATTTACCTAGTTGTGACACAAAGGAAAGGAGCTAAGCTCATACCGTCCCGTCTCCATAACTGTTTTTATCCAACTTTTCCTTAAAGTCATGAATATTTGTAGCACACACCACTTCCTCTTCCAGTCCATTCCATGCCTCTATGCTTCTTCTATGAGGGAAGCTAAACTTCTTTATGTCCTTTTGCAGGTGGTTACTTTTAGTTTTCTTCCATGTCCTCTTGTTTCTCTTTCATTCATTATAAAGAGATGTTCCCTATCTAGTTTTTCCATCCCACTCAGCAATCTATACAATGCAATCAAGTCACCTCTCTCTCTCTCGTCTCTTTTCCAAGGTTGGGAGTTGCACTCTAGCTAGTCGCTCCTCATATGACAAATCTTGCAACTTCATTATCGTCTTTGTTGCTGCTCTCTGTATTCCTTCCAACTTTCATATGTGCTTTTTTTCATGTGGTGGTTCATGCGTATTCTAATCTTGAATGTATCATTGTGGTGATTATTTTCATCATTTCTACATCCAGATAAGTAAAGGCAATTTTTATATTTCTTAGTAGGCTGAGAGTTTCACCTGTTATCTTGTTAATATGGTTCTTCCACGTCCTCTTGTTTCTCTTTTGTTCATTACGAAGCGATGTTCCCTATCTAGTTTTTTCATTCCACTCAGCACTCATTGTGTGTGTGTGTGTGTGTGTGTGTGTGTTTGTATTTACCTAGTTGTTCTACCTAGTTGTGCTTTATGGGAAAAGAGCTATGCTTGTGCTGTCCCATCTCCATATCTTTTAATATCCAACTTAGCCTTGAATCCATGTATATTTTCTGCATTTACTATCTCCTCATCCAGACTGTTCCATACATCAATACTTCTATATGTCTTTTCTACAAGCACTCCTCTTCAGCCTCTTCCCATGTCCTCTAGTGTCCTGTGTATCCCAGACCATTAAGTCCCTCCGGTCCACCTCCTCTACTCCCTCATATGCTTTGTATATCACAATCAAGTCTCCCCTTTCTCTCCTCTTTTCCAACATTGGTAGATGTAGCCTTTCCAGTCTCTCTTCATTTGACAAGTCCCTGATACTTACTACCATCTTCATAGCTGCTCTCTGAACCATCTCCAACTTCCTTATATCCTTTTGTCTTGTATGGTGACCACATTACTGCTGCATATTCTAGTCAAGGTCTTATCAGCAACACAATCATCTTCCTGACCATCTCCTCATCCATATATGCAAAGGCCTGCCTTATTTTTCTCAACAAGTTATAGGTTTCTCCTGTAATTTTGCTAATGTGTCTCTCCGGGGTCAGGTTCCCAGTCACCATAACACCGAGATTCTTTTCCTCTTCTGTTCCACTCAACCTTACACCATTCAACACATAATTTCCTTTTACTCTTCTTGTACTTTTTCCAAATTCTATTACCTTACACTTCTTTAAATTAAATTCTATTTCCCATCTATAACTCCACTCTGATATCTTGTTCAGGTCTTCTTGTAATGTTCTACAGTCCTCTGCACTCTCAACTTTCTTCAGCAACTTTGCATCATCCGGAAAAAGGCTCATGTAGCTGTTCACACTCTCTGTCATATCATTTATATAGACTGCAAACATGATTGGTGCAAGTACTGAGCCTTGGGGTACTCCACTTATGACTTCCCTCCCTGATGATTTTTTATCTTTTACCACCATTCTCATTTCTCTGTTTGTCAAGAAATTTTCCATCCATCTTAGCAGGCCCCCCCCTTAGCCCACCATTATGCTTCAACTTCCACACCAATTTCTTGTGTGGCACTTTATCAAAGGCCTTCTTCAGGCCTAAATAAACACAATCAGCTCATCCATCTCTTTCTTGCATTATATCCACCACTCTAGAATAGAAACTCAATAAGTTTGTAAGACATGATCTCCCTCTCCTAAATCCAAATTGTTGCTTTATTATCACATTTCCTTCTAGGTACTGCATCCATTTATCTTTCAGCAATCTTTCACACATTTTGCACACCACACTTGTTAGAGACACAGGTCTATAGTTTAAGGGCTCCTCTTTACTACCACCTTTGTAGATTGGCACTATGTTAGCTCTCTTCCATTCAATTGGGACTCTGCTTTCAATTAGGGAGCTTTCAATAATATTATGTATTACCCATGTTAACTGCTGATTGCACTCTTTTAGTATCCATCCTGACACTCCATCAGGTCCAGGGGCCATCTTAACGTCTAGTCCCTCCACCTGTTTCTGGACATCCTCTTCAGTCACTTGGATTTCCCCCAGACCCATTTCTTCACTCATTTCACTCTGCCACACAAATGTTTTCTCTTTTGTGAATACTGATTGAAAACTCCTACTCATTATCTGTGCCAATTCAGCCAGATCCTCACACATTTGACCATTCACCTTCAATCTGCTTATTCCTTCTCTATTTTTCATTTTGCTGTTCACATATCTGAAGAATAGTTTTGGTTCCTCTGCATTTGTCCATAACATCTTTCTCATAATTTTTCCTTTCTTCTCTAATAACCCTTACATATTCATTTCTTGTAGTTGTGTAGTTTTGCCATAGCTCCTGCGTATTTTTCCTCCACCATCTATTCCATGCCGTTTCCCTCTCCTCCCTAGCTGTTTCACATCTTGTATTATACCAGTCATTGTTATATCTTCTCTTTGTCTCTACTTTTGGTACATATCTTTTCACTCCCTCTTCATAAATATTGATGAAAGCTTCCCACTTCTTTTGCACATTACTTGCTGTGATAAGTATACTCCACTCTGCTTCACCAAAGTATCTCCTCATTTGTTCAAAATTTGACTTATCATAATTAAATATTTCATTTTTATAATCTTCACATCTACTTTCCTCTCTTTTTTCTTTAATACAAAACCTTATCATGACATGGTTACTTTTTCCTAGTGGACAACTATAGTTCATGTCTTCTATAATATCTGTTTCTTTTGATAATACCAAATCAAGTCTTGATGGCTCCTCTCCTCCTCTGTATCTAGGGTTTTCCTCAACCTACTGTGTCATAATATTGTTCATTGCCAGTTTCAGAACCTTATCTTCCCATGAGTTTTCTCCTCCTCTTGTGTTCCACTCCTCCCAATTTCTGTCTTTACAATTAAAATCTCCCATTATAACAATTTTGTTGTTTTCTTTAATTTTCTTTACAAGCCATTCTTTTGTCTCACTCAGCAACTGTTCATGCTCTTGTCTATTCCAGGTCTTTGCTTTTGGTGGGACATACACCACTGTGACATATCATAATCCTCTTTTTCCATTTATTAGTTGTAAGTTTAGGCCTTCCACCAAGCCTTCTTCCTTTTCCACACTCTCCACCCTGATACCCTTTTTAACAAGCATCATCACTTCACCTCCTCCTTTTCCACATCTATTTCTTATCCACATATTGTACTTTCCCCCTCCTAAATTTGGTGTCTCTGAATTTCTTAGTTTAGTTTCTACCATTGCCATGATGTCTGGTTCATTTGCTTTTATAAATTCATTCACTTCATCCATCACTGAAACTAAACCATCCACATTAGTGTATGCCACTGTCCATGTCCCTCCCTCTCTTACAGCTGTGCCTCTGCACCCTTCACTCTTTGCATGTACCACTTCCTCAACCTTAGGTCCATTACTCTCCAGAAAAAAGTTCCTTTTCCTCTTGTGTTCTCAGTTCATTCCTTTCTTTTGCTTCACTTCTCAATTCATTAAGTTTTTTTCCTTTCCTCCTCATTCATTTCTCTTCTAATCCAGACTTGTTTGAACTTGTTACTTTTGGCTAGCTTCCACGCATTTGCCAATGTTTCTTCAGCTGCTGTTTGGGATTTTAGTTTGATTTTCAATGGTCTACTTTTTCCTTGATCATATTTACCAATCCTGTACACCTCTATTTGATCTTCCAGCTTTGTATCCCCTTCATTTATCACACTCAGTACTAATCGAGCTGTTTTTCTTTGTTTTGCTTCTCTTTTATACCAGTTTTTTATCTCACTTTCTTCCAGACCAAAGATCATTACGGTCTTCTTTTTATCTACAGTCTCTTACCAGGTTTTCCTTTTCCTTTATTACCTTTATAACCTCTTTAGTCAAGCCTTCTTTACTCATCTGATCCTTCACTACTTCTGTATAACTCACTTTTTTCTCCAACTCCTCGCACTTATTTATGAATCTTTCTGCCATTTCCTTAACTTGTTCTTGGCTTTCCTTAATTTGCTTATCCCTGTTTTTGTCTTGGACTTCAATCTTTTTCATCTATTCCTCCAGCATATTCATTTGTATTTCTCTAGCCTTTATGATTTAATCCATCATTCCCATTTTCATTTCCAGTATTCTAATTTGGCTTTATCATGTATCTCTTTCTGCAGCAGTTTCTCTTCATTTTCTAATTCCTTTCTTAGTGACTTGTTTTCTTGTTCCAACCTCCCATTTCTTATTTCTAGGTCTCTTACCTTCTCCCATATCTCTTCCACCTTCACCTCCAGCATGGTTAATTTCCTTGCATTCAGTTTCTCCTGCAACTGGCCACCATCCTGTGCAAAACCACTAAAATCCAAGACTCCTCTTCCTGTGGGTGTCCTACTGGCTGCCATGATCAGATGTCCTGTGTGTGTGTGTGTGTGTGTGTGTGTGTGTGTGTTTTTACTTAGTTGTATTTACCTAATTGTGGTTTACAGGAGGGGAGTAATCTCATAGTATCCCCTCCCTGTATCTATCTAGTTTGGTCTTAAAAGCACTGATAGTTTTGGCATTTACAGCATCTTCACTGTGTTCATTCCATTTGTTCACACTTTTGTGAGGAAAACTATACTTCTTAATGTCTCTTCTACAGTTAACTTTCTTCAACTTCTTATTGTCCTCCTTGTACTCTCTGTGTCTAAATTTATAAAACCTTCTTTGTCCACATTTTCCATACCATTTATCATTTTGTGTGTGTGTGTGTGTGTGTGTGTGTGTGTGTGTATTTACCTAGTTGTATAATACAGGGTCCGAGCCAAAGCTCAATTAGTCCTGTCTCCATACCCGAATTTGTCCAATTTCTCTTTAAACATGTGCATACTCTTTGCCGCAACTACCTCTTCTTTTAAGTTATTCCATATTTCAACCGTTCGATGCGGAAAGCTGTATTTCTTAATATCTCCCAAACAATGACTCTTCTTTAATTTCTTCATATGTCCCCTTGTATGTCTATCTCCTTCCTCCACTTTTACAACTAGGTCATCTCTGTCTATCTTCTCCATGCCATTTACTAATTTGAACATTGTTATCAGGTCTCCTCTTTCCCTTCTTTCTTGCAGTGTTGGTAATCCAATTTCTTCCAGTCTTTCCTCGTAACTTAGGTCTTAGGTCTTAGGTGTGTGTGTGTGTGTGTGTGTGTGTGTGTGTGTGTGTGTGTGTGTGTGTGTGTGTGTGTGTGTGTGTGTGTGTGTTACATACTATAAAAATACAGTAGATATTCTCAAGCTTCCATAATGATATGTAGGAAAACTAAGCCTACCATGTTGTTCACAAGACATTACTGCTAATCATGAATATGACTGAATTACAAGTTCAAAGGAAATCATTGCTCTCCTTGTCTCCATTATTATACCAGCAAGCTTTACGTTATTATCACTCATCAGCACCTGCATTTTTTTGTATTGTTACATGTCATATATCAAGAAAATGATGAAATGTGCTGATTCCGAGACTGACTGATAAATCAATGCCAGCAGCATTACAGGAACAATAGGGAGTTGAAGAAATGGAAAGAAAATGTTTACTAACTTTTATTTATTTATTTATTTTTCATATTTTACACATATTCTACTGTAACCAATTTATACTCTAGAGATGGAACAATGTTTTTTGAACTTGTTAGTAGATTCAGTTCTCCTAATCATCATCTGTTAGCTTGATGGAACCAGACATAACTGTGTGATGTCAAGGTTCCTCTCTTCCTTTGCATAATATCATTCAAGGGTGGCTGCCACAGGTGTCACATGGTGTGTGTATTTAGCTAGTTGTATTAATCTAGTTGTGTTGTACAGGGCATAAGCCAAAGCTCATTCTGTCCTGTCTCCATAACCATATTTATCCAGTTTCTCTTTAAACATGTGTACACTATTTGCTAGAATCACCTCTTCCTTCAAATCATTCCAGATTTCAATAGTTCTATGTGGAAAGTTGCATTTCTTGGTGTCACTTGAATATCCACTCCTTTATTTTTTTCCCACAGCCCCTTGTCTGTCTCTCTCCCTCTTCCATCTGTGGTACCAAGTCATTTCTGGCTATTCTTTCTATATTGTTTACTACTTTGTACATTGTTATCAGGTCCCCCTCTCTCTCTTCTCTCTTGTAGTGTTGGTAAACCCATTTCTTCAAGTCTTTCTTCATAGCTTGATTCTTTCAATTCTGGTACCATCTTTGTTGCTATCCTTTGTATTCTTTCCAGTTTTCATATATCTTTTTTCTATGTGGAGCCCAAATTAATGCATTGTATTCCAACTCAGGACGTATCACGTTTGTTATAATTTTCTTCATAATTTCTTTATGTAAGTAGTTAAATGCCATATTAATGTTTGTTAACAAGCTGTATGTAGAGCCAAATATCCCATTTGTTTGTTTTCAGGTGATAATATGTCACAGATCATTAATCCCAAATCTTTTTTTTCATTACTTTTCATTATTATTTCTCCTCCCATTTTGTAATTCCATGAAGGTCTCTTTTTACTTTTTCCTATTTCCAACATGTGGAATTTTCATGCATTAAATTCTAGTTTCCATCTTTGGCTCTATGCATGTATCTTGTCAATATCCTTTGGAGGAGGCGGTAGACACCTGCCGAAATGATAATTACTCCTAGTGAGGTCTAAAGCACTGTCCAGGGGGTGCTGCGAACTTATCATTAAACCCAGCTGTGATCTCACTGAACATTTCTCTTTGTCTCACAACACAAGTGGGCAGTCACAGCCTGCTCTCTAAAGACAACTCTCTTCCTCCACACAAAACTACAAGCACCTAATAACACACACACCCTTCATTCAAAAATTTCAAAATTATTATGGCGACTCCTACACCAGCCTCGGAGTCCCCATCTGGGGAGGGGACCATAAATGTCCCCAGGTCGGACTGCCTTTCAACTTTTTCTTCATTAACTTCTGCAACATTCTCAGTCTAAGATCTAATTTTCAATCTGTAGAACACCACCTCTCCTCTTCTAAACCTCATCTTCTTTTCCTCACTGAAACTCAGGTGTCTGAGGGAACTGACAGTAGCCCCTTTTCCGTTCCCTCCTACTTTCTCTATCCTCATTTTCGATCCAAAGTTGGATGTTGCGTTTATGTGCGCAATGACTTAACCTGCTCTCGTGCCCACACTCTTGAATCTTCTGAGTTTTCCACCATCTGGCTACGACTACAGAGTCACTCTCAAACTAAATTTATCTGTGTTGTATACCTCTCACCTAACTCCTCTGACTATAAGAAATTCTTTGACTACTCAACTTCCAAAGTGGAGCACATTCTGACCCTCTTCCCTTTTGCAGAGATCTTCATTCTTGGAGACTTCAATGTTCACCACAAGCTTTGGCTTTCCTCTCCCTTCACTGACCATCCTGGTGAACTAGCCTTCAACTTTTTTTTTTTTATGTAGGAGGAACACTGGCCAAGGGCAACAGAAATCCAATAAAAAAAAAAAAATAGCCCAGTGAAATGCCAGTCCCATAAAAGGGTCAAAGCAGTAGTCAAAAATTGATGGATAAGTGTCTTGAAACCTCCCTCTTGAAAGAATTCAGGTCATAGGAAGGTGGAAATACAGAAGCAGGCAGGGAGTTCCACAGTTTACCAGAGAAAGGGATGAATGATTGAGAATACCAGTTAACTCTTGCATTAGAGAGGTGGACAGAATAGGGGTGAGAGAAAGAAGAAAGTCTTGTGCAGCAAAGCCACGGGAGGAGGGGAGGCATGCAGTTGGCAAGTCAGAAGAGCAGTTAGTATGAAAATAGCAGTAGAAAATAGCTAGAGAAGCAACATTGCGGTGGTGAGAAAGAGGCTGAAGACAGTCAGTTAGAGGAGAGGAGTTGATGAGATGAAAAGCTGTTGATTCCACCCTGTCTAGAAGAGCAGTATGAGTGGAACACCCCCCCCGAAATATGAAGCATAATCAATACATGGACAGATAAGGCCCTTGTACAGAGTTAGCAGCTGGGGGGGTAAGAAAAACTGGCGGAAATGTCTCAGAATGCCTAACTTCATAGAAGCTGTTTTAGCTAGAGATGAGATGTGAAGTTTCCAGTTTAGATTATAAGTAAAGGACAGACTGAGGATGTTCAGTGTAGAAGAGGGGGACAGTTGAGTGTCATTGAATAAGAGGGAATAGTTGTCTGGAGGGTTGTGTTAAGTTGATAGATGGAGGAATTGAGTTTTTGAGGCATTGAACAATACCAAGTTTGCTCTGCCCGAATCAGAAATTTTAGAAAGATCAGAAGTCAAGCGTTCTGTGGCTTCCCTGCGTGAAATGTTTACCTCCTGAAGGGTTGGATGTCTATGAAAAGACATGGAAAAGTTCAGGGTGGTATCATCAGCATAGGAGTGGATAGGACAAGAAGTTTGGTTTAGATCATTAATGAATAATAAGAAGAGAGTGGGTGACAGGACAGAACCCTGAGGAACACCACCATTAAGAGATTTAGGAGAAGAACAATGACTGTCTACCATAGCAGCAATTGAATGGTCAGAAAGGAAACTTGAGATGAAGTTAGAGAGAGAAGAATAGAAGCTGTAGGAGGGCAGTTTGAAAATCAAAGCTTTTTGACAGACTCTTTCAAAAGCTTTGATATGTCCAAGGCAACAGCAAAAGTTTCACCAAAATCTCTAAAAGAGGATGACCAAGACTCAGTAAGGAAAGCCAGAAGATCACCAGTAGAGCGGCCTTGACGGAACCCATACTGGCGATCAGATAGAAGGTTGTGGAGTGATAGATGTTTAAGAATCTTCCTGTTGAGGATAGATTCAAAAACTTTAGATAGACAGGATATTAAAGCAATAGGATGGTAGTTTGAGGGATTAGAACTGTGACTCTTTTTAGGAACAGGCTGAATGTAGGCAAACTTTCAGCAAGAAGGAAAGGTAAGGTCTCTAGCTAAAACAGCTTCTATGAAGTTAGGTGTTCTGAGACGTCTCCGCCAGTTTTTCTCTTCCCCCTAGCTGCTAACTCTGTACAAGGACCTTATCCGTCCATGTATGGAGTATGCTTCACATATCTGGGGGGGTTCCACTCATACTGCTCTTCTAGACAGGATGGAATCAACAGCTTTTTGTCTCATCAGCTCCTTTCCTCTAACTGACTGTCTTCAGCCTCTCTCTCATCACCGCACTGTTGCATCTCTAGCTGTCTTCTACTGCTATTTTCATGCTAACTGCTCTTCTGATCTTGCTAACTACATGCCTCCCTTCCTCCCGCTGCCTCGCTGCACAAGACTTTCTTCTTTCTCTCACCCCTATTCTGTCCACCTCTCTAACGCAAAAGTTAACCAGTATTCTCAAACATTCATCCCTTTCTCTGGTAAACTCTGGAACTCTCTGCCTGCTTCTGTATTTTCACATTCCTATGACTTGAATTTCTTCAAGAGGGAGGTTTCAAGACACTTATCCTTCAATTTTTGACTACCACTTTGGAGCCCTTTATGGGACTGGCATTTCAGTGGGTATTTTTTTTTTTATTGGATTTTTGCACTCTCTTGCACTCCATCTATTACTCTCATATAGAAGCTCAGTAGATTTGTGATACAGTATCTTCCTTTCCTGAATCAAAATTGCTTTTCTGCAATTATCTTTTCATCTTCTAGATATTCCACCACCTGTCTTTAATTACTATTTGACAAAGTTTGCTTACAATATTTGTTAGTGACACCAGTTTATAATTTAATGATTCCATTTTATTTCCCCTTTTGTATATTGGCACTATATTATCTCTTTTCCATTCCCTTGGTACTTTTCCTTCTCTCAACGAGCTGTTAATTATATCCCATATGGGTTCCTCCATTTGTTCTTTGCATTCTTTTAATATCCCTCCATTTACTTGATCTGGTCCCATAGTTTTTCTATCATCCAGCTCTTCTAGCAGTTTCTTAACTTTTTGTCTCTTTACTTGTATCTTCTGTATTCCCTTATTCTGTGATACCATTTTTGATGCCACAAAATCAGCTTCCTTTGTAATCAGTTTTCCTTTAAAAACTCATTCATTAGTTCACTCATCTCCTCAGTAGTTTCATAAATTCTTCCTTCCCTTTTTAACTTGTTTATGCCATCCTTATGTTTCATTTTCCCATTTACTTATCTGTAGAAGAGTTTGGGTCCTTCCTTGCATTTTCTTACTTTCAAAGTTCCTTTCTTCTTCTCTTCTTATTATACTATATTCATTTCTTGGCTTTCTGTATTC
Organism: Scylla paramamosain; assembly: GCF_035594125.1. Classification (NCBI taxonomy): domain Eukaryota; kingdom Metazoa; phylum Arthropoda; class Malacostraca; order Decapoda; family Portunidae; genus Scylla; species Scylla paramamosain. The sequence continues at coordinate 13,523,551 of NC_087175.1, forward strand.
TTCTCTGGCATTTCTGTTCAGTTGCCTCAACATTTTCTTCCATGCTATGTCTTTTTTTTTGCTTCTACACACCTGTCATTATGCCATTCCTGATTCCTGATTTTCACTTTATAACTTGGCAGAAACTGTTGCACCCCCGCTCTATACTTGTTCAATTTTTTATTTATTTATTTATTTTTTTTGCAATACTTTACCTTCAATTAGCTCTTCCCAGTTAACTTTTCCATAAAACTTATTAAGTTCTCCAAAGTTTGCTTTAGCTTAGTTGTCTCCCATTTATGTATTGTTCTTTCCTGTGCAACACTTTTTCCTCCCATGGTACTATTTATATTATCACATGATTGCCTCTTCCCATTGGACTCAGACAAAGTATAGTTTGTAAACATTAAGTGAAACTGTGATGGTTCTTCTTCCCTGCATCTTGTAGGCTCATTCACTCATTGTCTCATTTGTATTCACCACCATGGTTTGCATAAGTTTTTTGTTCCATGACCTGACATTTTCTTTTGCTTCCATCTCCTCCCAGTTAATTCCTTTAAAGTTGAAGTTGCCTACTAAGAGCCTTTGTTATTTTCCTTATCATTTCCTCTATACTCTTTTTTTTTTTTTTCTAGTTGCATACTTTTAAATTTATTGGTCTCCCATGCATTAGTTTTTGGTGGTATTTATGTCACAGTGATTTTCCTTTTTTCATTTCCTTTGATCTTAATCACAACACTTAATGTTTCCATTGTTCCATCTCCATATTCCACTTCCTCAGCAACAATATCCTTTTTTACTTATATTATCACTCCTCCTCCTCCCATTCCTTTTCTGTCTCTTCTCCATGTGCTGTATCTTTCCTTTGTAAATCCCAACTTTATTTTCTCTATTATTTTGGTTTCTGTTAAACATACCACACCTGGTTTATTATTCTTTAAATATTCTTTAAGTTCCAATAGGCTCAACACCAAACCATCTACATTAGTATACATAATCTTTAAACTTCTGCTTGGTGATTTTGCATGGCATCTTTGTGCCACCATTTCCTCACTTTCATGTCCACAACTTTCTAGGTGAATCTTTTCAATTGTTCCTGTGTTCTCATTTTTTAGTTTGACCTCTACTCTCAACTCTTTCTTTGTTCATGTCTCTTTTTATCCATATTTCCTTCATTCCTTCTACTTTTGCCAATTTTCTTGTTCTTTGCAAGACATGTTCTGCTGGTGTTTGTGACTTGAATCTTATTTTCATTGGCCTCTTTCCATTTTCTTTTATACTTTCCAATTCTGTAAACCCCTTCAGTTTGTTTGATTATCCACTCTCCTCCACCACTTCTGCTATAATTTCCTTAGCCTTTTTCACTTCTTCTTTCTCCCTCTTGCTATTTTCATGGGTAGGTTCTTCTTAATCTCAAATACCACCACACACATTTTTGTAGTCTCTCACAGGATTACTTTTTTTCCTTTATTATTTTAATCACTTGCTTCCATATCCTCATTGTGTTCCTGTTGTTGTTGCCTTATTATCTCCTCCACGCACACATTTTGCTGTCGTTCTCTCCTTTCCAACTTTTGACTCCCTGTCATTCTTTCACTCCAACCTTAACCTCTCTCACAAAGTTTTCTTTAACTCTTCATTCTCTTTCTTGAGTTTCTTAATTTCTTCACAGTATTTTTCTTTGTCACCTCTTCTCTCAGTTCTTTGTTTTTTTCTCTTTCTATCTCCCTCTTTTTCATCTTTGTTATATCACTGGATATTTTTTTTTACATTGTCACAACCCACTTCTCTTTCTTCCTTCCATGCCTTTATCATTGCTGTTAAGCTACTTATTTCTTCTCATATTTTCACATTTTGTTCTTCAATTTTCCACATTTCTTTATTTGCATTAGCTATACTAAGATCCTCTTCCCTGAAGCCCTCAAAAATATTTGGGTTTGTGCTGGCCGTCATCTTCCCTGTTGATATCACTGACTGCCAATGTGTGCATGTGCATGCTTGTGCTTATGTGCAGAATATATCCGTTTGATGTGAAATGGCAATAGTGATGTGGAGAAAGCAAATATGAACAATGGTGTTATGAAAAATCACAGCCAACATTGCATGTACTACACTATAGGTAATCGGACAGAATGGTGCCATACGATATGTTAGGGCCTTTTGCCGCTAGGTGATCCACAGAATATTGTTCATCTGGTAATGTTTATTTGTACTTAATACACAACCCCTTTGTTGGGAAGGGTGAAAATCTAGGAAAGCCATAGACAATAAGGTTAAACAAATGAAGAAAATATAATGTGGTGGAAGGATGTGTAAGGAAAAAGGGGAGTGACGAGATAAGTTTTTCCTTACACCTCCTTCCTTCCTCTCATCCAAAATGTCTTAAAGTATAATGTATTAGGATTTATGAATTATCTGCAGGGATTAGGTAGTGCCTGCAATAATCTGCCACTTTCTACATATTTTATACAAACTGTAACACCATTTCTAACTAGCTGTTTTGCAAGGCACCTAGTTTTTAGATAGCACAAAATCTACATTCACAGCTGTAGGGAGGTAGCTATGTATGTTTCTGCATATAACTTATCATTAAAATAAGGACCATTAACCATGTCTTTCTTAATGATAACTATGCTATTTTACATAACAATTTAACATTTGTTAGTTACTTTTTTTATCATTATTATTATTCTTGTTAAATCTTGTTATTATTATTATCAATACTATTATTATTATTATTATTATTACTATTATTATTATTATTGTTATTATTATTATTATTATTATTATTATTATATTATTATTATTATTATTGATATAAATTATTAGTATTGGTATTAATAATTATTATTATTTTTTTTTTGAGTTAAGAATGTGTGTGTGTGTGTGTGTGTGTGTATTTACCTAGTTGTATAGTACAGGGTCCGAGCCAAAGCTCAATTAGTCCTGTCTCCATACCTGAATTTGTCCAATCTCTCTTTAAACATGTGCACACTCTTTGCCGCAACCACCTCTTCTTTTAAGTTATTCCATATTTCAACCGTTCGATGCGGAAACCTGTATTTCTTAATATCTCCCAAACAATGACTCTTCTTTAATTTCTTCATATGTCCCCTTGTACGTCTATCTCCTTCCTCCACTTTTACAACTAGGTCATCTCTGTCTATCTTCTCCATGCCATTTACTAATTTGAACATTGTTATCAGGTCTCCTCTTTCCCTTCTTTCTTGCAGTGTTGGTAATCCAATTTCTTTCAGTCTTTCCTCGTAACTTAGGTCTTCCAATTCAGGTATCATTTTCGTAGCTGTTCTTTGTATTCTTTCCAATTTCCTTATATCTTTCTTCTTGTGTGGAGACCATACCACTGCTGCATATTCCAGTTTGGGGCGTATCATGTGTGTTATGATTTTCTTCATCATTTCTTTGTCTAGGTAATTAAATGCCACCCTGATATTTGCTAGCAAATTATATGTAGAGCCAAATATTCCATTGATGTGTTTTTCTGGTGATAGCGTGTCTTGAATTATTACTCCCAAGTCTTTTTCTTCTTTGGTCTTTGGTATTGTGATTCCTCCTATCTTATACTCCCATGAAGGTCTCCTTTTACTACTTCCCATCTCCATTACATGGCACTTCTTTATATTGAATTCTAATTTCCATCATTTACTCCATTCATAAATTCTATCAATATCCCTCTGTAGTTCCTCACAATCCTCTTGGTTCTTTATTACTTTCATCAATTTTGCATCATCTGCAAACATGTTAATGTAGCTATTTAAACCCACCGTCATATCATTTATATAGACCTGAAACATTATAGGTGCCAACAGAGACCCTTGTGGTACTCCGCTTGTTACTTCGCACCAACTTGATTTATTATCTCTGATTACTGTACTCATTTCCCTACCTTGGAGATAATCCTTCATCCACTTAAGTATTTTTCCTTTTAGCCCTCCTCGATGTTCCAGTTTCCATATGAGACTTTTATGTGGAACTGTATCAAAAGCTTTTTTCAGATCTAAATAGACTGCATGAACCCAACCATCTCTCTCTTGTAGTTTATCTACTACTCTTGTATAAAAGCTCAGTGTGTGTGTGTGTGTGTGTGTGTGTGTGTGTGTGTGTGTGAGAGAGAGAGAGAGAGAGAGAGAGAGAGAGAGAGAGAGAGAGAGAGAGAGAGAGAGAGAGAGAGAGAGAGAGAGAGAGAGAGAGAGAGAGAGAGAGAGAGAGAGAGAGAGAGAGAGAGAGAGAGATGAGCAGGGAAAGCATCTAGACGAATTTCCCAAATGACAAATTATCAGTAATAATTACTCCTAGGTCTTTTTTCTTCTGATCTTATAGAGATTTCCTCATTCCCTAAGTAACAGTTGCCAAATGGTCTTCACACACTTTTTCCAAACCTCATCACACTACATTTTTTAGCATTAAACTCCATGTTCCACCTCAATGACTTCATTAATCTTAATTAAGTCCTGATTTAAAGCATTGCAGTCCTTTTCATATGTTACTTTCCTCATAATCTTAGCATCATCAGTGAAAAGGTTCATGTAACTTTCTACACCTTCTGTCATATCATTTACATAAACTGTGAACATAATAGGTGCAAGTACCAAACCTTGCAGGACTCCACTTATTACCGTTCTCCAGTTCGACCTGCTGCCATTAATTACTGTTCTCATTTCTCTGTCAAAAAGTCAGTCACACACTTTAACAGTGATCCACTGAGTCCTCCAATTTTTTTTCCAATGTGGGTGCATGAGTGCGTGCGCATGCGTGTGTGTTTACCTAGTTGTATTTATCTAGTTGTATAGTACAGGGTTTGAGCAGGGCTCATAGTGTCCTGTCTCCATATCTATATTTATCCAGCATTTCCTTAAATTTTTGCACATTTGGTGCTGTAAGTACCTTTTCATTTAGAACATTCCAGATATCCACAGTTCTATATGGAAAACTGTACTTCTTGATGTCCCTCAAACACTGACTCTTCCTGATCTTCTTTGAGTGTCCTTTTGTCCATCCAGCTTCATCTTCTTCCAGCAACACCAGATCCTGCTTGTCTATCTTCTCAATGCAGTTAACTATTTTATACATCACTATTAGATCTCCTTTTCTAACTTGCAAAGTTGGCAGTCCCATTTCCTTCAACCTCTCTTCATACATTAGGTCTCTCAGCTCTGGTCCCATCCTTGTAGCTGCCCTCTGAATTCTTTCCAACTTCTTTATGTCTTTCTTCATATGCAGAGACCACACCACTGCTGCATATTCCAGTCTGGGATGTAGCATAATGGCTATAATTTTTTCATTATAGTCTTTTACCATGTACCATGCTACCCTAATATTTGTTAACATCCTGTATGTTGAGCCAAATATCTCATTTATATGCCATTCTGGGGTCAGGGTATCTTGAAAAACTACTCGTAGGTCTTTTCCTCCCTGCTCCTCATTATTACTTCCTCTCCCATTTTATAGTCCTATGCAGGTCTTCTTTTACTCTTTCCCAGTTTCATCACATAGCATTTCTTAGCATTGAATTTCAATTTCCACTTCTTGCTCCATCCATAAATCTTCTCAATATCTCTTTGCACCTCTATACAGTCAACATGACTCTTTATTACTCTTAATAATTTTGCATCATCAGCAAATAGATTAATTTAACTGGTCAAACCCTCCTGGATATCACTGATGTATATTTGGAACATAATGGGTGCTAACACTGGCCCCTGTGGTACTCCACATGTTACATTATTCCAACTTGAACAGGTGTCCCTGATCACAGTTCTCATTTTTCTATCCTTTAAGTAATCTCTCATCCATTTTAGCATTGTCCCTCTCAGTCCTCCTATATGTTCCATTTTTCACAATAGTCTTTTATACAGAAGTTTATCAAAAGCTTTTTTTGATGTCCAAGTACACTGCATCTACCCATCCATCTCTGTTTTGTACTTCCTCTATTACTCTTGTATAGAAACAAACTTAGTAAATTTGTCACACATGACCTTCCTTTTCTGAAACCAAATTGACTATTTGTTATAACTTTGTTCTCTTCCAAATGTTTCATCCACTTTTCCTTGATCACTATTTCACAGATCTTGCCCATAACACTAGTTAGCGACACCGGTCTATAATTTAGTGGCTCAGTCCTCTTTCCTCCTTTTGTGTATTGGCACTATATTTGCTCTCTTCCATTCTCTTGGTACTCTTGCCTCTATCAGTGAGCTGTTAATCACATCACAAATTGGCTCCACCACTTGTTCTCTACATTCTTTCAGTGTTCAACCTGACACTCCATCAGGCCCCATTGCGTTCCTGACATCCAACTTCTCTAATGATTTGCCAATTTCGTGTTTTTGCACCAAGACTTCCCGTAACCCCCCCCTACCTCATCTCACATTGAACACAGAACTAAAACTCTCATTCATAATTTCACTCATCTCTTCTGTGGTTTGATATATTCTTCCTTCCTTTACTTTCATGTTAATGGTCTCTCTGCTTGTCATCTTTCCATTGATATATCTGTAAAAAAGCTTGGGCTCTTCTTCACATTTCTTTACCACATCCTTTTCAAATTGTTTCTCCTCCTCTCTTTTTATGCTAACATACTCATTCCTTACCTCCTTGTACTGCTCTCTGTTATTTTCTTTTCTTTGTTTTTTCAGTGTCTTCCAAGCTATATCCTTTCTCTTAGCTTTTGCACATCTGGCATTATACTAAATGTGTGTGTGTGTGTGTGTGTGTATACTGTCACTAGCTGCCTTCACTACTGCAATGACACCCACTGGTCAGGCTACACTTACCACACACAGGCTTACCATTGCTTCTCCAGCAGTAAAGGGGGGGGGGGGGTGAAGAGGAAAACAGGAGGGCCACATGTAACAGTCACACCTGTTCTGGCTACTCGGAAGCTTGGAGCAGGATGTACCTGGGATCCCTGCAATTTGCAAGCAAGGTGATGCATCTTCTCAAGGCACTTTGGTGGTCACCAGCCACAGACACACATGGGAGAGGCATGTGGACTCCCATCTATTTCATGAACAGTTTACAGGTTATAAGGCACAGTACCTGGTTCCCTATAGCAACACTCGTATGACACACTTGCAACCTGGCACTCAGCTTTCCAATCAGTTGCATGGTGCAACATCCACAGGGAGGTGTCAAGACACTTAGGATTGATACCAAAAGAGCATTCCAACCTGGTCCCCTCCCCAGATGGGGACTGCGAGGCTGGTGTAGGAGTCGCCACGATAATCTTGAATTTTTGAGTGAAGGGTGTGTTTGTAATTAGGTGCTTGTAGTTTTGTGTGAAGGAAGAGAGTTGTCTTTAGAGGGCAGGTTGTGACTGCCCCCTTATGTTGTGAGACACAAAGGGAAACATTCAGTAAGGTCACAGCTGGGTTTAATAATAAGTTAACAGCATCACCTGAGTAATTATTGTTAATTATTGTTTCGGCAGGTACCTACTGCCTCCTCCTTGTGCAGCAAGGCTGTGAGAGGAGGGGAGGCATGCAGTTAGCAAGATCAGAAGAGTATAAGAGTGTTGACATTTCATCAGATTACATCCTTCAATCTCACAACATTTTCTTTATTCTGCATTGATTTAACATCAGAATATTTCATCTTTATCATCTTTATTCTGATTTAGCCACATTTTTTTTTTTTCATTGTCATTATATTCTAGGTTAATAACTCTTATGAGGAAGAAGCTAAGGGTTAAAAGTTTCTCATTACAGGAATAAATATACAAAGGAGAGGGTCCCTAGTCAATTCACTCTTCCCCTTTTAAATGTATTTTGTGCCACACAACCCAAGTCTGGAATGTGTGGCCAAACAGCATACTTTCCATTGCTTACAGAATACAATAAATTCAGCAAAAAGTAACCCCAGAAGTTTTCATACCAGAAAGTGTAGTGGCATACAACATTCCATTATTTGAAATTTTTGTTCACCACCACTATCGGCTTTCATCAGCATAGGAGTAGATAGGACAATGAGTTCAGTTTTGAAGATCATTAATGAATAATCGAAAGTGAGTGGGCGACAAGACAGAACACTGCGGAACATGAATGTTAATAGACATGGGACTGTCTACTTTAACAGGAATAGAACGGTCAAAAAAGAAAATCTGATATGAAGTTTGAAAATAAAAGCTTTGTGCCAGACTCTATCAAACACTTTTGATATGTCTAAGGCAATAAAAGTTTCACCAAAATCTCTAAAAGAGGATGGCCAAGATTCAATAAGGAAGATCAGAAGATCACCAGTAGAGAGACCACTATGGAACCCATACTGGCAATCAGATATAAGGTTATGAAGTGATATATGTTTAAGAACCTTTGAGTTGAGGATAAGTTAAAAAGAATTTAGAAAGACAGGAAATTAAAGCAATAAGACAGGAGTTTGAAGGTTAGAGCAGTAACTCTTTTTTTAAAAAGGTTCTGTTATGCACAGTGGAATAACAGAGATAGCAAGAAGAAGGATAGAACTGAACAGAAAAAGATGGCAGAGAGAGAGAGAGAGAGAGAGAGAGAGAGAGAGAGAGAGAGAGAGAGAGAGAGAGAGAGAGAGAGAGAGAGAGAGAGAGAGAGAGAGAGAGAGAGAGAGAGAGAGAGAGAGAGAGATACTTCACACTGTCATGCAGGGGGAGCAATCACTGTGCTCCACAAAAATCTGTCCTATAGTAGGAATAAGTAACTCATTTAAAGAGAAATGCAAGTCACTGTCTTGCAGGAGAGAAATAACTTTATTGCTTAAAAAAGAGAAAAAAAAATTATATATATATATATATATATATATATATATATATATATATATATATATATATATATATATATATATATATATATATATATATATATATATATATATATATATATATATATATATATATATATATATATATATATATGTATTTATATATTTATATATTTATATGCATTAGGAACAAGTAACTCTCTTAAAGAAAGATACAAGTCACTATCTTGTTTGAAGTAATCATTATCCCCCCCATCACTTATTCTTTTGCCCTTAGAGCTTCTGCCTTTTCATTTGGTCACAGCTCCTGGTCTCCCTCTCATAGTTACTGGTGGCATTTATGGTTTACCTACAAATCTGTAATGTCCATCCATCCTTTTTTTCTTATTTTTGGTCTTGGGATTGAATTTATAAAAACAAACATTGCCTCTACTTTCCTTACATGAACAACCGAAAGCACACCACTTCATCCTTACTATTCCCGCAGTGGCCACATCTGTCCTGTCCTGTCATTCAATCTGTAACTACTATTCACCAATCCACAGAATGCCTGACTTCTGATCTCTCTAAAATTTCTAATTGGGGCAGAGCAAACTTGGTATTGTTTAATAACTCAAAGACTCAATTTCTCCATCTATCAACTCAACACAATCTTCCAGACAACTATCCCCTCTTCTTCAATGATACTCAACTGTCCCCCTCTTCTACACTGAACATCCTTGGTCTGTCCGTTTCTTATAATCTAAACTGGAAACTTCACATCTCATCTCTTGTTAAAACAGCTTCTATGAAGTTATGTGTTTTGAAATATCTGCCAGTTTTCTCACCCCTCCTTCTAGTTGCTAACTCTGTACAAGGGCCTTATCCATTCATGCATGGAGTAAGTTCCACTCATACTGCTCTTTTAGATAGGGTGGAATCAAAAGCTTTCCGTCTCATCAATTCCTCCTCAAACTCACTGTCTTCAGCCTCTTTCTCATCACCACAATGTTGCATATCTTGCTATCTATTACCACTATTTTCATGCTAACTGCATGCCTCCCCTCCTCCTGTGGCCTTGCTGCACAAGGCTTTCTTCTTTCTCTCACCTCTATTCCATCCACCTCTCTAATGCAAGAGTTTACCATTTTTCTCAATCATCCTTCCCTTTCTTTGGTAAGCTCTGGAAATCCCTGCCTGCTTCTTTATTTTCACCTTATGACTTGAATTCCTTCAAGAAGGAGGTTTCAAGACACTTATCCACCAATTTTTTACTACCACTTTGAATCCTGTTTGGGGATGAGCATATATATATATATATATATATATATATATATATATATATATATATATATATATATATATATATATATATATATATATATATATATATATATATATATGAAGTGTTTAGTATATTATGTATTAGAATTTCAACTTGTATAAATAAAACAAAGAGAAATTACTTTGAATATGACTGCTGAAAGTAACTGGCAGCTTGTTGCTTTAACCTCTTTGCACCAGACACTTCAAAATGTGCACATACCTGTATACTGGGTCACACTCATATGCACCACCTTCAATTGTGGCATCTTGGCCTTTTCTTATCTGATATAATTTTGTGTCATGAGGAATCATTCAATCAGTGTGCATTATACACTGTTAGATAACTGAATAAATTATGTATATAACTGCATTGTGCAGTTCCTAATTCATATCAACATCATTTTTTTTTTTTTTTTTTTTTTTTTTAGAAGAATGACTGCTTATCATGCCAGTTTTGAGAGGTTGAGGCAAACCATACCACAATTTTGGCTCAGTTTACACCCCAAGCCCTAAGCTATACTCCATATGAAAGCTTTAGAAATTCCAATTATAGTTTCTATGTGCAGGAAGAACATGATACACACAAAAAAATGAAGAGAGTGAATGTGTAAAAAAAAAGAAAAAAAAAAAAGTGACAATTTCACCATGACTATTTATAGCAGCACCATCTCTTTTATTCATTAATGTAGTAATAGTCAGCTTTTATAGAGAAATTCTTTAGAGTTCATGACAAGCTTCCACAAATAAATAGCATTTATTATGTAGCTCTACCAAGTGTGAATGTGTGTGTGTGTGTGTGTGTGTGTGTGTGTGTGTGTGTGTGTGTGTGTGTGTGTGTGTGTGTGTGTGTGTGTGTGCCTCTGATCTTATGTGATATCACTAATATAGCTGGGAAGGTCTTATCAGTGAAAATATTGACTGAAGCTGACCAATCCCCTCTTTCTCATCATTCCCTTTACATATGAAAAGGAATACAATGTCTTAGTGATAGTGATGGCAACATACAGAGAGAGAGAGAGAGAGAGAGAGAGAGAGAGAGAGAGAGAGAGAGAGAGAGAGAGAGAGAGAGAGAGAGAGAGAGAGAGAGAGAGAGAGAGAGAGAGAGAGAGAGAGAGAGAGAGAGAGAGAGAGAGAGAGAGAGAGAGAGAGAGAGAGAGAGAGAGGGGTGAATGTGTTGCAGAGATTGTGGAATTTCCACACTTAGGGAGGGAGTGCAAATCTTTCAAAGTAAAAAGTTTGAAAAACTGTTATAGATAGGTAAGACATGTGATGAGGAGGAGGGTGTAGGCATGGAGGGGAGACAGATGTGGAGGGAGAGGAGGAAGGAGAGGGAGAGGATGAGATGGACAAGGAAGGCACCAGGGAGGGGGAACTGTGGGGGAGAGATGTACATGGTGTATACCTCACTGGCACTTAATGACACTGATGTCAGCATCACTGGAATAGAGGTTAAGAAAGTTTGTCACTTAGAGATTTTTTAGTGTTGTGATTGAAGAAAAAACTTATCTATTTAACTATATACTAGGCCAGCAATCCCACACAGGGTGACCAAAACAAAGCACCATATAAAGACATCATTCACACTACTAGCTTCATCAGTCCCTGGTATAAAGGGATAGTCATGTGGACCACCATACTATGCACACGAATCTAAGCACAGCACAGCTAGCCACTTACATCCACAGCAAGGCCCAATACCATATACTGATTACCCATGGCTCTTCATAATGAGGTTGTTGCCTGCTATACACTTACTCTAATCTTGAGACCACATTAGATGCAGGGTACTTTCTACGGAGTGCCCTGCATTACAACTGGATCCATATACCATTGGGCTCCACCAAGTGTGCCCACCTCCCTTCCCGGAGGTTGACAAGACTTTCATTTTCGTGCACTCACCAATATCACTCTCCATTCATCTCTATCACGCACAATTGCTCTTGCTTGTTGCATAGTCATTCCTTTCTCATTCAGTGCTCTCATTACACAGTTCATCTACTCCAGGCATGACTTTCCTCTTATCCTTTCACTGCCTACATCTGATCTCATTATTGTCTTCATTAGTTAACAGTTCTCCATTCTCGCCACACACCCAAATAATCTTAGCACACACTGATCTGCCCATTCAGCCAACTCTTTCAAAACACTGGTTCTTCTTACCTCCTCATTTCTTATTCTGTCCATCCTTGCTGCTCCACACACTCCTTAAACACTTTCTTTCCATTACATTTAACCATTTTTTTCTGCTACTCCCATGTTCCATGCTTGAACACCGTACAGCACAATGGGCACCACTTTTCCCTCATATAACTTTTTTACATTCATACCCAGTGTCCAGTATTTAAAGGTCTTTCTCACTCCACCAAGTACTTTTCCTGCTTCTTTAACTTCATTTTACTTCTCTCAACCCTTCTGTCCACAGGAACTGTTGATCCTAAATAATCACAAAAGTCAACCTCTTTCAATTGTTCTCCATTTAATTTTACACCTACCCTTTCACCTTGTAGTTCCTTCAAAGTAAAATCATTGTAATATGATCAGTACAAAATGGTTTTAAAATAACTGGACTGTCTCAATTACTTACATTTGCAGAAAAATTTTACAGAACATTTTTTTGGCAGCCATGGAGCCTGTAAATGCCATTGAGGAGTGTGCCAAACAGAAGGTGCCCATTGTCTACAGTACCTTCAATATCTCAGAAGTGAGTCCTTAATTTGCTGACAAAAACCTTCACTTTTCTAAAATGGATTTTTAATGATGGAATGCTCTAATCTCTCTCTCTCTCTCTCTCTCTCTCTCTCTCTCTCTCTCTCTCTCTCTCTCTCTCTCTCTTTATATATATATATATATATATATATATATATATATATATATATATATATATATATATATATATATATATATATATATATATATATATATATATATATATTAAAAAAGTTAAAAACAATGCATGCACAATACATAATTATTAAAGAGTAGTTAGGTACTATAAAAAATGCTCCCAGTGTCTCTTTTACTTATATTTCACACTTATTTTCCCTCTTATACTTACTCTCTGATCTAGCTGTTACCATAATTATTTAATAATTTTTTTGTATTCCAGCAGTATCACATGATCCTGTTGTGATGCTTGTAATCAATTATTCATTATTATTTTCTATCTCAGTAGTAATGCTGTCCCATAATACTCTTATAGAATGTTTGCTTGTGTTGCTCATAATGAAGTTGAAATGAATACAAGGTAGTGTAAGACTTTTAAAAATTTTCTCTCTATTCTCTTTATATCATCATAGTTCCTCTTCTAAAAAATCATGCATATTGTGTATAATCCAAGTCTTCCAGTGACCATAAGGAAGATAGCAAATGAGACTTTTTTTTTTCAGGATGACTCAGTGATTAGGATTAAGATGGAGGTGGAACAACTGAATCCATTGCTGTTTGTCACTTTGCACAACACTGGACTTGGCTTTGGCACAAATTATCTTGTCATGTCCTTCATTGACACTTGGGTAGAAGAAGAAGGTAAGAACTTAGTCGTTAGAGCTTTTGTAGTGATCATCTCATGTTTGATAAATAACTGATTTTGTGATGGTGATGATATTTAAGTGAAGTTGTTGGGAGGGAATTACATTGTTCTACATATAAAGTCTTTTCTTTTTACATTAACAAAGATTCTGAATTTATGGCACATAGTGCCCACAGCAGGAGACATCACAAAATATACATCTTTATACTTGATAGCATTGTTCAAGAAATTTTTCTTTCAGCAGTAGCTAAAGTTTCATTTCAGAAGTCTGGTTTTGATAGAATAAAGTAGATTGATGTGTGTAGCTTGTCAGCCTAAGTAAGCAGTCCCAAATCTTAGATTTTCTTTATATTCTGTTGTCGGAATGTAATATCAAGTTACCAAAATACTTTGTCCTCTTAATGGGGGAGATGCACTCTATAAACTTGATATCACTGATGAAAAGAGCATATATAAAATGATGGGCTCTGTAAATAATGCCTTTTCCCAACAAGAGAGGAAGGGTATGACATCTTATAAAAAACTGTTTATACAATGAGGCCTTGCATCTGACATTCTTTCATCTGATGGTCTTGAATCTTGTAACAAGTTTAAAACTTTCTATAGTCCCATATGTGGTGATGTAGAATCACATCTGGTGGGTATTCACCAGGTGAAATTCTATACTTATCTAGCTTGACATTTGATGGTATCTCATGATAATGCCATTGTGAACACTAGTACACCTAACTTAACCTAATCTAACCCAACATAACTTACATAACTTAATCTGATCAGACCTAACCTAGTCTCAATAAGAGATAGAATATCTTGCTACAATGCAAGTTTTCTCCCTTTCCTCCTTCCCCTTCATGCCTTCAGCATAAACTCTTGTCTTGCCACCCTCTGCAGAGAAGAAGAAGACTACATAAATCCATGGAACCAATTCTACAACCATAGGATTCTGTACCAAAATGACAGCTTTTACTTAAATTCAGTAGGTTCTGTGGGGCTTGGGTGTCTCTTCCACAAGGCAGTATCTGCCCACTCTACAAAAAAATGTGTCAAGGGAGAGTGCCTGCAACAACTTAAAATACAGCACTGAATCCGCCCCACCTGTTCATCAATCTATTAAGTTCTATTGCTCGTAGTATAAGGAACAAATTTCAAGATCTGGAGGAAACTGCCTATTTGGAGGATTATGATCTCATTGTTGTAACAGAATCATGGATTAAAACAGTAAACAGAGACTTCTTAGCAGAATTTTCATTACTAGGATATAACTTATTACCTTATTGAAAGGTATAACAGAGAGGGAGGTGGAGTACTTTTATATGTTAAATCTCATCTTCACCCCATTGTAAAATCCACCGAAAAAATTGATAACATTAATGCCTCCTATATTCAGCTTCAATATAATTCACATAAATTTATTTTTGCCCTCCTTTATTGACCTTCAGGTCAGTCACAGGCAACTGGCAATAAACTCTGAGCAGATAGCAGAAATTTGTTGCCAGAATGAGACCATAATAGTTGGTGACCTAAACCTACTAGTGTGCAGGTGGGGTGGTCCCCTAAACTCACGCTCAGGACATGACTTATATGCTAACCTGGGGGAAAGCAGTCTCCACCAACCTGTAGAACAACCAACAAGAGGAGACAATATTTTGGACCTTGTGTTAACTATGAATGAAAGCTTCTCCTAAATCTATTAACAGTGGTGTTCATCAGGGTTCTGTCCTGTCACCCACTCTCTTCTTATTATTCATTAATGATCTTCTAAACCAAACTTCTTGTCCTATCCACTCCTACGCTGATGATACCACCCTGCACTTTTCCACGTCTTGTCATAGATGTCCAACCCTTCAGGAGGTAAACACATCATGCAGGGAAGCCACAGAACGCTTGACTTCTGATCTTTCTAAAATTTCTGATTGGGGCAGAGCAAACTTGGTATTGTTCAATGCCTCAAAAACTCAATTCCTCCATCTATCAACTCGACACAACCTTCCAGACAACTATCCCCTCTTCTTCAATGACACACTCAACTGTCCCCCTCTTCTACACTGAACATCCTTGGTTCCTTTACTTATAATCTGAACTGGAAACTTCACATCTCATCTCTAGCTAAAACAGCTTCTATGAAGTTAGGCGTTCTGAGACGTCTCCACCAGTTTTTCTCACCCCCCAGCTGCTAACTCTGTACAAGGGCTTTATCCGTCCATGTATGGAGTATACTTAACATGTCTGAGGGGGTTCCACTCATACTGCTCTTCTAAACAGGGTGGAATCAAAAGCTTTTCGTCTCATCAACTCCTTTCCTCTAACTGACTGTCTTCAGCTTCTCTCTCACCGCCGTAATGTTGCATATCTAGCTGTCTTCTACCGCTATTTTCATGCTAACTGCTCTTCTGATCTTGCTCTTGCTAACTGCATGCCTCCCCTCCTTCTGTGGCCTCGCTGCACAAGACTTTCTTCTTTCTCTCACCCCTATTCTGTCCACCTTTCTAACGCAAGAGTTAACCAGTATTCTCAATCATTCATCCCTTTCTCTGGTAAACTCTGGAACTCCCTGCCTGCTTCTGTATTTCCACCTTCCTATGAATTGAATTCCTTCAAGAGGGAGGTTTCAAGACACTTATTCACCAATTTTTGACCACTGCTTTGACCCTTTTATGGGACTGGCATTTCAGTGGGCATATTTTTTCATTGGATTTTTGTTGCCCTTGGCCAGTGTCCTTCCTACATAAAAAAAAAAAAAAAAAGGAAATTGGTCCAGAATTCAGTAACAGTGACCACCGGATGATTACATTCAGAATTGAAATTGATAAGTTTTCAGTACAAGAAAGTAAAAAGAAAGTGCCTGATTATTTGAGGGCTGATTTCAGTAAATTAAGAAACATTTTTGGCCAACTATGACTGGAATGCAATCTTAGGAAATATTAATATTAATGAAGCTTTAAAGACAGTCACTTTTGAACTTAAAAAAGCTCTTGAAGAATCTGTTCCACCAAGAAATAGATGATCAGTCATTAACAATAAACTGAAATGGTAAAACACAATCAAAAATAGTCTCTTAGCCAAAAAACACGCTTGCTACAAATGTAAACTGACCAAAAGTAACAAGGACTTATAAGGGATGGAAAGACAAACATGGAACTTCACACTGTAAATTCATGCAAATCAAATTCCAAAGAATTTTCAACTATATCAGAAAGAAAATAGTATCAACTTCTACAATTGGCCCTCTAATCTTGAAAACTGGCAAACATGGTGACGAAATCCTAATACCTGAAAATCTAAATGACTACTTTGCATTCACATTCACAATAGAGAAAAATTCTAAATATTTAATCTATCAACACTTAAACCCTAAATAACATCTCCTTTTTGAACACATGTACTTTCCAGAAGAATTAAATTTTACATGTGATCAATAAAATTAAAATAAACAAAACACTAGGACCAGATAAAATTTCCATGCAGATATTGGAGGCTAAAAAGGAGCTTGCCAAGCCTCTATCCATATTATTCAACAAGTCATTAAACACACAAGTCCCTTGTGAATGAAAACTTGCAAATGTTACACATATCTTTAAAAAAAAGATGACAGATTCCAATCTCAAAATTACCATCCCATAAACCTCACATCAGCAGTGAGAAAGCTTATGGAATCAATAATAAGGGATAAAACAGTAGAATTTCTGGAAAGTAATAATATTATGGACACTCAACATGGTTTTAGAAATAAATGCTCATGTCTAAGAAATTTACTTGATTTCTTCCACAACATGTATAATATGTCTGATAATACCAGGGCAGTAGATGTAATTTATTTTGATTTCCAGAAAGCATTTGATAAGGTTCCTCATAAGCGCCTCATTCATAAAGTAATAGCTCGCTGCGTGGATAGAGGATTAGTTTACAGACCGCAAATAGCGAGTTGTAATTAATGGTAAATCTTCAAGTTGGATAAATGTAAGTAGTGGCATTCAAGGATCAGTGTTAGGACTGATACTCTTCATAATTTTGGTCACCTTATTACAAAAAAAGATATTGAGAAATTAGAAAAAAATACAACACTGAATAACAAAGAATAACAAAAATAATCCCAAGACTTCACAATAAGCCCTATGAAGAATGCCTTAAATAACTAAATTCCTATCAAAACACAGATTGAGAGGGGACCTGATATTGCTTTACAAAATTGTTAAGGGTTTCACAAATATGAGTCCTGAACTCTACCTAACATTCAACCAAACAGATGTTACAGAAACAATGACTTAAAATGACTTAAAAGGTAAACATTTTCAATTAAATGTACCCAAAGTTTTCTTTCATCATGTAATAAATATCTGGAATTGTCTTCCATCAAGCATCATTAACTCAAATACCGTGGATTTATTTAAAACCTGCCTTGAAAAGTATCAAAAAACTAATCCCCGGTTGTCATTGTTCATGTGTGAGTAACGAATGCGCTAACTGTATACTATTTGTCATCTAATGGGGGCATATTTCATTAAGGAACATCTCTAAAATTTCTTATTAGGGTACAGCAAATTTAGTAATGTTCACTGTCTCTTCCACTTATCTATTTGACACAACCTCTTCTCCAACACTCAACTGTGCCTTTCTTCTACACTGAACATCCTTGATCAGTCCTTTACATATAATCTAAACTGGAAACTTCACTTACCCAAGCTGCTAACTCTGTATACGGGTCTTATCCGTCCACGTATGGAATTTGCTTCATGTGTATAGGGGTTGGGGGCAGTCTATCCACACTGCTATTTTAGGGTTTGACCAGACAACATGCAAGCACATAAAATTACAGATATCATTTAGAATTATATATATAATTTGGTGGGACACCATTAGGTCCAGAATTCTTCTCAGGGCAGCCAGTGAGGGCATGATAATGTGCCAACTCCCTGGTCACTCACACACACATACAAAAAAAAAAATAAATAAAATAAATAAAATAAATAAATAAACAAAATAAAATAAAATAAATAAATAAAAATAAAATAAATAAATACATAAATAAATAGAAAAAATAATAATAAATAAATAAAAAATAATAATAATAATGTGTGTGTATAACCTACTGGTGTAAACTGAAGTACCGAAAGGATAAACACATCAGTCCCCAAGTCAGACTGTTCTTCTGGTATTGACACTAAGTGTCTTTGCACCCACCCTCAACTTTTTCTTCATTAACTTCTACAACATTTGCAACTGTAGATCTAATTTTCAATTTGTAGAACACCACCTCTCTTCTGCTAAACCTCATCTTCTTTTCTTCACTGAAACACAGGTGTCTAAGGCAACTGATATTAGCCCCTTTTCTGTTCCCTCCTACTTTCTCTATCATTATTTTCAATCCAAAGCTGGATGTTGCGTTTATGTGTGCAATGACTTAACGTGCTCTCGTGCCCTTGCTCTTGAATCTCCCTAGTTTTCCACCATCTGGCTATGACAACAGAGTCACTCTCAAACTAAATTTACCTGTGCTGTATGCCTCTCACTTAACTCCTCTGAATAAAAAAAAAATTCTTTTACTACTTAACTTTCTGACTCTCTTCCCTTTTGCAGAGATCTCCATTCTTGGAGACTTCAGTGTTCACCACCAGCTTTGGCTTTCCTCTCCCTTCACTGACCATCCTGGTGAACTAACCTTCAACCTTCAATTGGTGCAACACCCTACTTGTATTCCTGACCGTCTTGGAGATACGTCCAACATTCTTGACCTTTTCTTAACCTCTAATCCTGTTTATGCTGTTACCCTTTCTTCTCCGTTGGGCTCCTCCAATCACAATCTCATATCTGTATATTGACCTATTGCTCCAATCCCTCTTCAGGATCCCACCAAGTGGAAGTGCCTCTGGCATTTTACCTATGCTAGTTGGGGGGACCTGAGGAGATATTTTGCTGATTTTCCTTGGAATGACTACTGCTTCTGTGTCAAAGATCCATCTGTGTGCCAAGTGCATAAGAGAGGTGATAGTGCCTGGCATGGAGGTCTACATTTCTCTCTCTTTTTCTTGACATAAACTTTCCAAACCTTGGTTTAATACAGCTTCTTTTCATGCTATACATGATAGAGAGGTAGCCCACAAAAGGTACTTGAGCCTTCCATTACCAGAATCTCATGCACTTTATATTTCTGCCCCAAACCATGCCAAGTCTGTCTTCCAACCAGCCAAAAACTCCTTCATTAATAGTGTCAAAATCTTTCAGGATCTAACTTCCCTAATGATTTCTGGCATCTAGCCAAAACATCTTCAATAACTTTGCTGCTTCTTTCCCTCCTTTATTTCAACCAGATGGCACCACTGCTATCACGTCTATCTCTAAAGCTGAACTCTTCACTCAAACCTTTGCTAAAAACTCTACCTTGAATGATTCAGGGCTTATTCCTCCCTCTCCTTCACCGTCTGATTACTTCGTGCTACCCATTAAAATTCTTTGCAATGATGTTTTCCATGCCCTTGCTGGCCTAAACCTTCGAAAGGCTTATGGACCTCTGAAACTGCGCCTCCATGCTTGCACCTTGCCTAGTCAAACTCTTTCAACTCTGTCTGTCAACATATACTTTTCCTTCTTGCTGGAAGTTTGCCTACATTCAGCCTGTTCCTAAAAAGGGTGACCATTCTAATCTCATAAACTACCATCCTATTGCTCTAATTCCCTGCATATCTAAAGTTTTTGAATCTATCCCCAACAGAAAGATTTTTAAACATATATCAGTTCACAAACTTCTATCTGATCACCAGTATGGGTTCTGTCAAGGCTGCTCTAATGATGATCTTCTGGCTTTCCTTACTGAATCCTGGTCATCCTCTTTTAGAGATTTTGGTGAAATTTTGCTGTTGCCTTAGACATATTAAAAGCTTTTGATAGAGTCTGGTATAAAGCTTTGATTTCCAAACTATCCTCCTACAGCTTCTGTCCTTCTCTCTGTAACTTCATCTTAAGTTTCCTTTCTGACCATTCTATTGATGCTGTGGTAGACAGTCACTGTTCTTCTCGTAAATCAGTGGTGTTCCTCTGAGTTCTGTCCTGTGACTCACTCTCTTCCTATTATTCATCAATGATCTTCTAAACCAAATTTCTTGTCCTATCCATTCCTACACTGATGATACCACCCTGCACTTTTCCACATCTTTTCATAAATGTCCAACCTTCAGGAAGTAAACATTTCATGCAGGGAAGCCACAGAATGCCTGATTTCTGATCTCTCTAAAATTTCTGATTGGGGCAGAGCAAACATGATATTGTTCAATGCCTCAAAAACTCAATTTCTCCATCTATCAACTCAACTATCAACCAGACAACTATCCCCTCTTCTTCAGTGATGCTCATCTGTCCCCCTCTTCTACATTAAACATCCTCAGTCTGTCCTTTTCTTATAATCTAAACTGGAAACTTCACATCTCATCTCTAGCTAAAACAGCTTCTATGAAGTTAGGCGTTCTGAGACATCTCCACCAGTTTATCTCATCCCCACAGCTGCTAATTCTGTACAGGGGCCTTATCCATCCATGTTTGGAGTATGCTTCACATGCCTGGAGGGGTTCCACTCATACTGCTCTTTTATTTAAACAGGGTGGAATCAGAAGCTTTTCGTCTCAACTCCTCTCCTCTAACTGACTGTCTTCAGGCTCTTTGTCATCACTGTAGTGTTGCATCTCTACCTATCTTCTACTGCTATTTTCATGCTAACTGCTCTTCAGACCTTGCTAAATGCATGCCTCCCCTCCTCACATGGTCCTGCTGAACAAGACTTTCTTCTTTCTCTTATCTCTATTTTTTCAACATCTTGAATGCAAGAGTTAACCAGTATTCTCAGTTATTCATTTCTTGCT
Source organism: Scylla paramamosain (assembly GCF_035594125.1). Taxonomy (NCBI): domain Eukaryota; kingdom Metazoa; phylum Arthropoda; class Malacostraca; order Decapoda; family Portunidae; genus Scylla; species Scylla paramamosain. The sequence continues at coordinate 13,544,959 of NC_087175.1, forward strand.
CTGGTAAACTCTGGAACTCCTTGTCTGCTTCTGTATTTCCACCTTCCTGTGATTTGAATTTCTTCAGGAGGGAGGTCTCAAGATACTTATCCTTCAATTTTGGCTACCACTTCAGGCCCTATTTGGAGACTGGTATCTCAGTGGGGTTTTTTTTTTTTTATGCCCTTGGCCAGTGTCCCTAAAAAAAAAAAAAAAAAAAAAAAAAAAAAAAAAAAATATATATATATATATATATATATATATATATATATATATATATATATATATATATATATATATATATATATATATATATATATATATCTATACAGTGGAACCTTGGTTATCAAATGCCTCCCTTTTTGAACAAATTGGTTTTCAAACAAATTTTGAACTCATTATTGCTTTAGTTGCCGTACCATAATTTGATTCTAGAACAAAGTTACTTGATTTCAAATGTTAAAAGACATAGCAAAAGCTGCCGTTTATTGCTGCTTTATAGTTTCTATAAATATTTACTTCAATTTTTATATATTTGGAGGAGAGACACAGAGTATAAGACAGTATTTCAATCTTTGAAATAAGGTAAATGTGATCCCACTGAAAAGCCCTGATGTAAACAAACAGTTTTTGGTACTCAGAAGTTATTCCAAGTCACCTGTGGCTTTCTTGATGACCCCCAACGCCATCACCACTGCACAGTATTTTTTCGCAGAAGCAAGATGTCTAAGTGTTATGATCACTTTCATTTTGGCAGTAAGTGGGTTGCTTCTTTCCCTCACTAGATCAGTGACAAAGAGAATACTTGCATGGTCTAAACAGTATTTTCTGATGAGTTCTGTGCCTCTAAATTCATTCCTTTCTGGATAAATGATTTGTGAGCTGGAGATGTTGTGAAGCAGTTATCTTGGCTGTGGGAGAGTCTGTCATAAGCCACTAAGACAGGATAGACTGTTGTCTGGGAGCAGATTAATCCATTTTACATTGATTCCTATGGGAAAAATAGTTTTGGTTTTCGGATGTTTTGGATTTCAAACGACATTCATGAATGAATTAAGTTCTAGAACTGAGATATATATATATATATATATATATATATATATATATATATATATATATATATATATATATATATATATATGTAATTTATTCAACATTCATATTATGAGAGTGACATCCCAGGAATATAATAAAAATGCATTAAAATTAACAAAGTACACGAGACTTACCGTAGGTCAGTTGAAGTGTACTTCTAATTTTTCGAGGCAAATCACCTCTGCTGGTGCGGAGATTTCACATGAGAGAGAGTGCGTCACGCGCTGCCGGCAGACTTTAAAGCAAGGACTCGACATCCACATGATGAACCAATTAGGAAATTAAGTAACCTGTAGAGCTTAAGGTAGGGAGGGAGAGGAGGGCATGTGAAATCTCCGCACCAGCAGAGGTGATTTGCCTCGAAAAATTAGAAGTACACTTCAACTGACCTACGGTAAGTCTCGTGTACTTTGTTAATTTTACTTCGGCAAAATCACCTATCTGCTAGGCGGACATTTCCCATGAGGCTTTGAAGCCATGTGGATGACGAGGGAGGATGCAATAGTAGAGAGGAAAAGGAAATGCCCCACAAGAAACAGTACTATAACTATTATTCCATGGAAGGATCTTGTACATGAGACAATCATACAATTGGTGAATAAAATAAGGTACATTGCATCCAACTTAATCCAATCTACAAACAATGTTGAAAAATGGTAACAGTTCATATCATAAGATAAACCTAAGGTACTAGATACTAAATACTTAAAATATCCGTGTACTGCAACACTGGAGTGCAGCAACAAACCCAAATCATGTCTTATTCTAGCACTGCATCCTGAAAGAGGTCAGAAGCAGGCACAATGTTCTTATTATAATATTTTGCAAAGGTAGATTCCCTAGACCAGCCCGCCTTAGCCATAATGCATGCGACAAGGACAGCCGCCACTCCAGCTTTTGAAGCTGCTGCTGGCCGCACACTACCAGCGGAAAACTTTGAGATGTCTATGCCGGACATGCGGAGAATGGTCTTGACCCAACGGGCAATAGTGTCTTTGGAAACTGATTTGTGGGGTTTTATGAAGCTAATGAGGAGCCTGGCATCAGTGTGCATCTCATCCTGTCTAAGCTCTTTAGTCACATCAATGTACCTCAGGAGAGTGCTACAGACACATAATCGTGGATCCTTAGGGTAACGATGGAATGTGACCCTGTTGATGTTAAAATTTGGTCTGGATTGTTTAAGAGTGCCCCCCAACTGTATTGAAATGGAGTGTTCATTAATGAGCATGTCTCTGATTAACAGTAGTTGTAAAGTTTGAATTCTGGCAGCTTGAGTTAAGGCCATCATCATAACCAATTTTAGCGTTAATTCTTTAAGTGTTAATGCATGTAAGGGGAACATGGACCTTAGTTGCTCTAAGACAGGTTGGACGTCCCAAGTGTCAGTGTACCTGGGCTGAGGAGTTCTAAGATTGAAAAACCCCTCTCATGAATCGGATGACCAAAGGGTGATTTCCTGCCCTGCATCCGTCCACCACAATGCCGAGAGAAGACAGGGCACCCCTCGCAGTGTTCACACACTCATAACCCACACCCCTGTCAAAGGTTTCCGTCAAAAAATTTACAATGTGACCTACAGTTGGAGAAGTGGGATCGACATTCCGTCTACCACAAAACAACGACCACCTCTGGACATGTGGGCTGTATTGCCTCTCAGTACCTGGTTTCCAGGAGGCAAGTATGATGTCCGCAGCCGCCGGCGAAACTCCTCGTTTCTGCAAGTTTTCCCTGACAGAAGGCATGCCATGAGCCTCGTGTGGGACATGATGGGGTGTGGATCTGTTGTGGACGGGTGTGTTAGAACATTCCTCCTGTTCGTTATCAAACGTGGGAAGTCTATTAGCAACTGGAGCAGCATGCCCATCCAAAACTGAGACGGCCACAGAGGAACCACCATCCAGCCTCGTGCTTCCTCCGCACGTAACTTCTGAAGGCACCTAGCAATTAATGAGAATGGGGGGAAAATGTAAGACAAATCAAAGTTTGACCAGTCCAAGGAAAAAGCATCAAAATATTTAGCCTCCGGATCTGGCAACCACGAACAGAATGTATTAACCTGTTTGTTAAGCCTTGAGGCAAATAAATCAATGGACGGTGTCCCAAAAACATTACACAAGGTAGTAAAAATGTGTGAGTCGAGTTTCCACTCATGTCTGTCATTAATCTTGCGAGAGGCTACATCAGCCAAGGTGTTGTCCTTCCCCGGTATGTGCGAGCATGTAACCCATGAGTCATGTTCCAGACACCAATCCCAAATCTGGGTAGCAACATCATTACAGGACTTAGACTTTGTGCCTCCCATTTCATTGACATAGTTTATGGCAGTGGTATTATCACAAAAAACTCTAACATGTCTACCTTCCAGCTCATGTTCAAATGCTTGCAAAGAGAATAGAATGGCTTTCATCTCCAGGATGTTAATGTGAAGCTCCTTTTCATCCAGGGACCAAGTACTACTTGTACAAGTACCAAATGACCCCCCCAACCAAGGCTGGAGGCATCAGTAAATAAGTCGATGTCAGTACCTGGCCTAAAAATGTGTCTGTGGTGTCTGTCCACATTGTCTAACCACCAGGAAAGGTCTAGTTTCATGTCTGCAGTAATATTCAAAGGCCTGTCAAAATTACCATACTCCTGTTTCAAAGCGGCAATTTTTCCCCCCTCCAACTTCCTGTAGTGAAGTTTACCTAACTCCACTGCTGGGATCGCAGCCACCATGAGGCCGATCACCCTGGCCACCTCTCGAATGGGGGCAACATCTTTACACAAAAGTTCTGCACATCCTTGGCGAATTTTGATTAGTCTACGCTCAGGTAAAGAGGCAGTCATGAACTTGGTGTTAATAACATTGCCTAGGTATTCAATACATTGTGTGGGGGTGAGAACAGACTTCTCCATATTGATACAAAAGCCTAACCTCTGCAACAGAGAAATGGTGGCCTGAATCGCCTGAAGACATCCTGAGTAAGAGTTACTGCAAATTAATGTGTCATCAATAAAGCTGGTGATAGTGTATCCTTCCTGCCTTAAAGTAGCAAATACTGGCTTCATCAGTTTGGTGAAAAGCCGAGGTCCCTCAGAAATGCCATTAGAGAGGCAGGTGAATTGATAGATAATACCTTGCCATGTAAAACATAAAAATCGTTGTTGCTCATCTGCAACCCTAACAGAATAATAAGCATGCCTGAGATCGACAGAAGCCAAAAAATCACCCTGGTTGATGAGCCTGATGGCCTGTTCAAAATTTTCCATTTTAAAATGTTTATATGGTATGTATTTGTTTAACCTCTCCAAGTTAAGAACCAGGCGAAATTCCCCGTTTTTCTTTTCTCGCAAAAAAATAGGAGAGATAACCTGCTGAGTTTGTTTGTGTGTGACTTTAATGACTTTAAGCTGTAAAAGTTTTTTGATCTCTCCAGAAATTATCCCCTGCTGCACAATGTTGAACCTGTATTCCAAATCATTAAAAAATAAAGGATGAATACTATCGACATCAATATCAAGGTGGCAATGCTGAACAATATCCAAAATGACAGGGTCACTGGTAATTTTACGCCACTCATGCAGGAAAGAGTGAAGTCTGCCAGCTTCAAAACATGCACTTGCCTGTAAGTTTACTGGGGCTGCCTGCTGCGGCCGCCCAGGCCCTTGGAGTTTTTTGGCTCCACATCCTGACGAGTGGAAGGCAGTCGTGGGGCGGCCCTGGAGCCATGCCTCTGTTGCCTGTAGGGTTGGAACCTGGCGTAATATCCCCTACTAGCAGGCTTATTCCAATATCCACCAGGGCGTTTACCTGCGAACTTGCTAGTAAAGGCAGGCTTTGTCTGCGAGAACTTACTCCGCAGTTTCTCCGCTTCCTCAGTTTGTCTGGCAGACTGGGACACATCGTCACCGAACAGAAAGCGAGTAATTGGCACCTTATCTGAACAAAGATGAGCATATTTATAGTTTATCTCGCGTTTCATGGCAAAACGCCTGGCCAAATTGTTCCTGTGATTGGCATTGCCTAGCAATGCCAATGCACCATTTAGCATGCTCACCTCATGTGCCAACTTGGGGTTACCTTCCTGTCCAGCCAAATCATCCAGTGCCACTAAGGATTTGGTGATAATGGTTGAAGCCCGCAGGATGTCCTTATTTACCTCCTTCAAGCGGAAGTCTGTCTTCCTGGCATCCAGCTTCAGGGCCTCCAACACCTGTGGGTTGCATTCCACTGGCGCAAGAGCATGGCAGTTATTAGGCCTCTTGACAACATCGTCCTCACACATGGCCTTGTAGTCCTCCTCTCTCATACCATTATCAAAGAGAAAGTTTACCATCTCTGCCACTCTATTGTCAATGTCAGCAACCACCGTGTCAGAAGGACCAAAGGCCTTAGTGCCCTGAATTAAGGTGCTGTAAGCAATGGCGGCAGGCATCGACACTGCCTCATCCTCATTCATCCTGGCCGAGAAACCAGAAAAAGTGGCAGAACAAGGAGGCGACAAACCCCAGCCCCCCAGAGTACTGTCCTCCACAGTCACCGGCGCCGACCCAGTAGGGGGTGGTAGTTGCCGTCTGTCTGCCTGCAAGGCCTCCACTTCACCCCGCAAATCAGCCAAGGCGTCCAACACAACTGACCAAGGGGGAGGAGCAGGAGAAGCGCCGCGGGAAACACGTGCGTCAGCACTGTTACGTAATCTCACGCAACCATGCCTCCCACTCAAGCGACGAGATGAATGATCCCTGTGCCTGTTGTCGTCATCTTGAGGGCGAACAGTGGACCCAGGGAGAGGAGAAGGCCCACAGAAGGCACATGGGGCAGGAGGGGAAGGGGATCGAGAGGCAGAGGACGCTTCACCAGACTCCGACATGGCTGCCGCACTGCGATTAGGAGAACAAAGCCGTAAGCTTCCCACACAGTTCCATCGTCAGTGGAGACCGATATACCAATAATACAACTCGCCCCAAAAACGGGTAACAAAGTTGAAGGCACTGTACCTGCGTAACAAGTATCGTGGCCTTATCTGAAAGAAAACAGGAAAAACTTGGGAGTCCGTATGACCCAGAATGACCGTGTCTGCCCGACGCGGCGATCAGCAAACAACTGCCGGCAGCGCGTGACGCACTCTCTCTCATGGGAAATGTCCGCCCAGCAGATAGGTGATTTTGCCGAAGTAAAATAACTTGTGTCCAGTCCTTGCATTACCCTCCTGTCCTAAGGACATTGGCTTCTCCCAGTCCTCCTCATGTAATTCTCCATCCACCCACTTTATCACTTGTAGCCATTGTACTGATTTCACTTTTCATCACTATAAGTAATTAATTGATGTAGCAAGAAGTGCCAACATCCAAAAAGAAAAAAAAAGAAAAACAAAAGGAGGACTTTAATTTTTGCTCCCCCACCACTACCATGTGTTAGCAGCAGGGGAGGCAGAGAAACTGAGCAGGTCAGTGGTTAAGCCACCTACCCAGCCATAAGGTTTAGCCTGGGGAAAGATACCAGCAGATGGGTCTAAGCTGCTTGTCCTCCACTTATTCAGAACTTGAGGAAGAGCAGGTACCACTATGGTTGTTTGAAACATTGATCCACTACTTGAATACCTGACAGCTATCACTAAAACACGCCTGTGAAAAACACAACACTAAAATTAAAAATAACCACACACAAAAAGAGATAAATGCACAACAGATAGTTAACTTTAAATTAAGCTGCAACTGAGAATATGTAACTACACATTGAACTAATTAAATTCTCGCAAAGACACGTAGATTCATCTGGGAAATAAAGGAATGCTATATTTGCCAGCATATGCACCTCTGCATAAGACATACCCCCTATTTTACAAGGATGTTTTGTGTAAAACATTTTTATTATGTTTTATCATAAAGTTATGGAAAAAAAAATGTAGTGTGTGTATTTACCTAGTTGTATAATACAGGGTCCGAGCCAAAGCTCAATTAGTCCTGTCTCCATACCCGAATTTGTCCAATTTCTCTTTAAACATGTGCACACTCTTTGCCGCAACTACCTCTTCTTTTAAGTTATTCCATATTTCAACCGTTCGATGCGGAAAGCTGTATTTCTTAATATCTCCCAAACAATGACTGTTCTTTAATTTCTTCATATGTCCCCTTGTACGTCTATCTCCTTCCTCCACTTTTACAACTAGGTCATCTCTGTCTATCTTCTCCATGCCATTTACTAATTTGAACATTGTTATCAGGTCTCCTCTTTCCCTTCTTTCTTGCAGTGTTGGTAATCCAATTTCTTCCAGTCTTTCCTCGTAACTTAGGTCTTCCAATTCAGGTATCATTTTCGTAGCTGTTCTTTGTATTCTTTCCAATTTCCTTATATCTTTCTTTTTGTGTGGAGACCATACCACTGCTGCGTATTCCAGTTTGGGACGTATCATGTGTGTTATGATTTTCTTCATCATTTCTTTGTCTAGGTAATTAAATGCCACCCTGATATTTGCTAGCAAATTATATGTAGAGCCAAATAGTCCATTGATGTGTTTTTCTGGTGAAAGGGTGTCTTGAATTATTACTCCCAAGTCTTTTTCTTCTTTGCTCTTTGGTATTGTGTGTGTGTGTGTGTGTGTGTGTGTGTGTGTGTGTGTGTGTGTGTGTGTGTGTATTTACCTAGTTTACCTAGTTGTGTTGTACAGGGCACAAACCAAAGCTCATTTCGTCCTGTCTCCATAACCATATTTATCCAGTTTCTCCTTGAACATGTGTACACTGTTTGCTGCAACCACCCCTTCCTTCAAATCATTCCAGATTTCAATAGTTCTATACATAAATTTGCATTTCTTGATGTCGTTTGAACATCCACTCTTCTTTATTTTCTTCCCATGCCCCCTCATCCATCTCTCTCCTTCCTCCATCTGTTGTACCAAGTCATTTCTGTCTATTCTTTCTATATTGTATACTGATTTGTACATTATTATGTCTCCTCTTCCTCTTCTCTCTTGAAGTGTTGGTAAACCCATCTCTTCAAGTCTTTCTTCATAGCTTAAGTCTTTCAATTTGGGTATCATTTTTATTGTTATCCTCTGTATTCTTTCTAGTTTCTGTATACCTTTTTTTCTTTGTGGAACAAACTACTGCTGTGTATTCCAATTTAGGACGTATCATGCTTGTTATAATTTTTTTCATAATTTCTTCATCTAAATAGTTAAATGCCACATTAATGTTTGTTAACAAGCTGTGTGTAGAGCCAAATATCCATTTATGTGTCTTCCAGGTGATACTGTCTTGAATTGTTAGTCTCTAATCCTTTCTTCATTACTTTCTACTATTATCACTTTCATTTTGCACTTCCATGAAGGTCTCTTTTTACTTTTTTCCTATTTCCAACACATGGCATTTTCTTGTGTTAAATTCTAGTTTCCATCTTTGGCTCCATGCATGTATCTTGTCAATATCCTTTTGCAACTCCTTGCACTCATTTTCATCCTTTATTATTTTCAATATTTTTGCATCATCAGGAAACAGGTTTATATAACTATTTAGATCCTCTGTCATATCATTTACATATATTTGAAACATATTAGGTGTCAACACAGATCCTTGTGGTACCCCACTTGTCACTTTGCACCAGCTTGAATCAGTGTCTCTGATTACTGTTCTCATTTCCCTCCCTTGTAAATAATCTTCCATTCTCTAGGTCCCACATAAGGCTTTTGTGGGGAACTTTATCGAATGCTCTTTTGAGATCCAGGTATACTGCATCAACCCATCTGTCCCTCTCTTGCACTCCATCAATTATTCACATATAGAAGCTCAGTAGATTTGTGACACAGCATCTCCCTATCCTGAATCCAACTTGCTTTTCTGCAATTATCTTTTCATCTTCTAGATGTTCCACCCATCTGTCTTTAATTACTATTTCACAAAGCTTGCTTATAATATTTATTAGTGACACCAGTTTATAATTTAATGGTTCCATTTCATTTCCTCCTTTGCATATGAACACTGTGTTAGCTCTTTTCCATTCTCTTGGTACTTTTCCTTCCCTCAATGAACTATTAACTATATCCCATATGGGTTCTTCCATTTGTTCTCTGCATTCTTTTAATATCCAGCCAATTACTTGATCTGTTCCCATAGCTTTTCTAACATCCAGCTCCTTCAGCTGTTTCTTGATTTCTTGTCTCTTTACTTGTATCTCCTGTATTCCCTCATTCTGTGATACCGCTTTCAGTGCCATAAATTTGGTTTCCTTTGTAAACACGGATTGAAAACTTTCATTCATTAATTCACTCATCTCAGTATTTTCATAAATTCTTCCTTCATTTCTTAATTTATTTATGTCATCCTTATGTTTCATTTTCCTGTTTATGTATCTGTAGAAGAGTTTGGGTTCTTCCTTGCATTTTCTTACTATGTCACTTTCAAAGTCATTGTACTATATTCATTCCTTGCCTTTCTGTATTCTTCTCTAGCATTTCTGTTTAGTTGTCTGATCATTTCCTTCCATGCCCTGTTCTTTTTCTTTTTTACTTTTACTCTCCTGGTATTATACCATTCATGTTTCCCAATTTTCACTTTATAACTTGGCACAAACTGTTGTACCCCTCTCTATACTTGCCCAAAAATATCTCATATTTTTCTTGCACTATTTTACCTTTAAATAGGTCTTTCTGTTTAATTTTTCCATAAAATTTATTAAGTTCTGCAAAGTTTGCCTTAGCATAGTTCTGTCTTCCATTTCTGTATTGTTCTTTCCTTTGCAACACTTTTTCCTCCTGTGATACCATTTCTATTATCACATGATTGCTTCCTCCCACTGAACTCAGACATTGTACACTTGATCTACATTCTGGGTTTTTTATAAACACTAAGTCCAACTGTGATGATTCTTCTCCTTTGTATCTTGTAGGCTTGTTCACCCATTGTTTCATTGTATTCACCATCATGATTTATGTAAGTTCTTCGCTCCATGACCTGACATTTTCTGTCACTTCTATCTCCTCCTAGTTAATTTCTTTAGTGTTGAAGTCACCTACTAAGAGTACTTTGTTACTTTGCCTTATCATTTCCTCTTTGTTACTTTTTGTTTCATTTCTAGTTGCATACTTTTAAAATTATTGATCTTCCATGCATTAGCTTTTGGTGGTATGTATGTCACACTGATTTTCCTTTTTTCACTTCCTGTCATCTTAATCACAACACTCAATATTTCCACCATTCCATCACCATATTCCACTTCCTCGACAACAATATCCTCTTTTACGAATATCATCACTCCCCCCTTTGCTTTTGTCTCTCCTCAATGTGCTATATCCTTTCTTTGCAAATCCCAACTTTATTTCCTGTTTTAGTTTGGTTTCTGTTAAACATACCACATCTGGTTTATTGTTCTTTAAATAGTCTTTAAGTTCTGACAGGCTCGACACCAAACCATCTACATTAGTATACATAATCTTTAAAATTCTGCTGAGTGACCCTGCATGGCATATGTGTATTTTATTTACCTAGTTGTGGTTTACGGGAGAGGAGTACTCTCATAGTATCCTATCTCTTATCTATCCAGTTTGGTTTTAAAAGCATGGACAGTTTTTGCATTCACATCTTCATTGAGTTCATTCCATTTGTTCACAATTCTGTGAGGAAAACTATACTTCTTGATGTCTCTTTTACAGTAAATTTTCTTCAGCTTCTTACTGTGTCCCCTTGTGTGTCTAAATTTATAAAACATTCTTTTGTCCACATTTTCTATACCATTTATCATTTTATAGATGTTTATTAAATCTCTCTCTCTCTCTCTCTCTCTCTCTCTCTCTCTCTCTCTCTCTCCTATTTTCAAGGATAAGAATTTCCAACATTCTTAATCTCTCTTCATAGGTCAACTTACTCAACTCCAGAACCATCTTAGTGACTGCTCTTTGTACTCTTTCTAATTTTATAATATTTCCCCTTGTATGAGGAGACCACACCATTGGCGCATGTTCCAATCTTGGTCTTGTCATGGAAATCAACTTTTCTTATGATTCCTTCATCCAAATATGAGAATGCCATTCTTACACTTCTTAACAAATTCATCATCTCTCCAGTAATTTTATCAATGTGTCTGTAGTGAAATTTTCAGTATCTGTTACTCCCATTTCTTCTTTTGAATTCTTTAACTTTACATCATCCATCTCATAATGATATTGTATTTTTAGGGTGGTACTTTGTCAAAAGCCTTCTTCAAGTCTAAGTAGACACCTTTTACCCACCTGTCTCTCTCCTGCACAATATCAACTACCCTTGAATAAAAGGACAATAAATTCATGGAGCATGATCTTTCCCTTCTAAATCCAAATTGATAATTTACCCAAACTTTATCTCTTTCCAAGTGTTCTGTCCATCTTTCCTTTACTGTTCTTTCACATAGTTTTCCTACAACACTAGTCAATGACACTGGTCTATAATTTAGTGGGTTTTTCTTGTTTCCTCCTTTGAATATTGGTGTATCATTTGCACTCTTCCAATCTTTTGGTATTCTTCCCTGTGACAATGATGTCACCATCATACTGTGAATTTTATCAGCCAGTTGTTCTCTGCATTCTTTCAGTATCCAGTTTGATACTCCATCTGGGCCAGATGCTTTATTTACATCAAGGTCTTCCATCATCTTTAGTATTTCTTCATAACTGACTGGGACTGTACTTAGTGTATTCCTCACCAACTTATCCCTTCCAGCATCAAACTCGCCTTCCACAGTAAATATCGATCTGAAATTATTGTCCGTGACCTCCACCATGTCTTGTACATCTTCATATACTTTCCTTCAACTTTCAATCTTGATACATCTTCTTCTTCATCTTCCCATTAATATGTCTAAAGAATAGTTTAGGTTCATTTATACACTTATCTGTTATATCTTTTTCATAGTTTCTTGTTTCCATTCTTATTATCTCAACTTGATGAAGTACATCGTGGCCAACACCCCTGTGGAAAGCATCAGACAAGAAATGTATAATATCCGTTATAGTGGGATTAAGGGGATTGATTTGCCCCCTGTCACAAAACTGTAACCGTCTGGTGACATGTGTTCAATACTGTCTCTCAGTTGCTGGTCTCCAGGAGGCCATGATAATGTCTGTACCTGCCACCAAAATGCCTCTTGCTCTTAGCTGTTGCCTGACAATAGACATGCCATCAACCTGTTGTGCTCCATGATGGGGTGTTCCTCTGCCGTCGACGGGTGGCATAGAATGTCCTTCCTCCTCATTAGTAGCCGCAGTTCCTTGACAAGCATTGAGGAGGGGCCCCATTCATGGTTGAGATGGCCACAGTGGCACAATCAACCACCTCCTTGCCATCTCTGCACACATTTTTTGAAGGCATCTGGCAATTAGAGCAAACGGGGGAAAAATGTATACCAACTCAAACTGTGACCAGTTTATTGAGAAAGCATCAAAGTGTTCCGCTTCAGGGTCAGGTTGCCATGAACAAAAGCGAGGTACCTGTTTATTCAATCTAGAGGCAAACAGATCAATGCTAGGAACTCCAAAGATACCGCAAACCTCCTTAAAAATGTCCTCATTTAACTTCCATGCCTGTCATGAAACTTTCGAGATGCAGTGTCTGCCATGGAATTACCTTTGCTTGGAATGTGAGAACATGTAATCCAGGCATTATTTTTTGCACACCATTCCCAGATTTCTCTACTGATGTCATTATAGGATGTGGATTTTGTGCCCCCCATTTGGTTTACATAGTTCACTGCCGTTGTATTGTCATAAAGCACTTTGATGTGTTTACCTCAGATCTGATGTGCAAATGACTTTACTGCAAATAAGATGGCTTTGAGTTCTTTTGCATTGATGTGCAATTCTTTTTTCATTAATTGCCCATCTACCATTAACTTGTAGACAATTAAGGTAACCACCCCAACCTAAGTTTGAGGCATCCGTGTACAGGTTTAATTCCGTGTCTGGTCTAAAAATTTTCCTGTCTTGCCCTGCAATATGATTTATCCACCAAATCAGATCTGTTTTCATGTCATATGTGATGTCCATCCATTTATCAAAGTTGCCTTTTTCTTTTAGTAATGCTGAAATTTTAGCAGTCTCCAGTTTCCTGTAATACAGTTTCCCCATTTCCACTGCTGGAATTGCAGTGACCAAGTACCCAATCACTTTGGCCACATTCCTGATTCTGTCTCGTTCACTGTGAAAAAGTTGTTTGCAACTTTGAATTATTTTCTCTTTCCTCCGTTCAGGTAAGGTAACTGTCATTGTCTCAGAGTCAATAATGTTCCCCAAGTATTCGAAACGTTGTGTGGGTATTAAGACAGACTTCTCTTCATTAATACAGAAACCTACATTTTTTAGGAACTCCACTGTTGAATGAATACACTCATAGCACCCTTCAGCTGAACTGTGGAAAATAAGAGTGTCATCAATGAAACTGGTGATGGTGTACCCTCTCTCTCTCAGTGTAGCAAAAATTGGTTTCTATAATTTGGTGAACAGACAAGGCCCTTCTGAAACTCCATTTGGAAGGCAGGAGAACTGGAAGATTTTTCCTTGCCATTTAAACCAAAGAAATTTTTGTCGCTCTTCAGCTATTTTGACAGAGCAGTAAGCATTCCTAAGGTCGACAGAAGCCATGTAATCACCTTTGTTAACAAGCCAAATTGCCTGTTCGAAGTTTTCCATCTTGAAATGTTTGTAATTTATGTGCTTGTTTAATTTTTCTAGGTTAAGGATCGTTCTAAAACCTCCATCCTTTTTCTTACGCAGAAAAACAGGGGATAAAATCTGCTCCTCCTGCCTATGTGTTTGCTTTATAACTTAAGGTGTAAAAGCTACCCAAATTCCTGAGTAATAATGTTCCTTTCCTCCTCACTAAAAACATACTCAATATCTTCAGAAAATAAGTGAGTGATATCATCAACATTAATATCTAGATGGCAGTGTGCTAAAATATCCAAAATGTGAGGATCATTAGTTAACTTATGCCAATCATGCACAAAATGGTGAAATCTGCCTGCTTCAAAATCATGTCTCACCTCTGTTATAGCCGGGGATTGTTGTGTCCCCGGCCTCGGGAGTTTTTTGACTCTGAAGCCTGCCGTGGGTAGGACTGTTGGTGGTCATTCCTGTGTCCATATGTCCGCTGGCCATAGGGATGGAACCTGGACGAGAAACCTCGGAGCTTCCCAAAGGAACTTCTGCCTCTTCCTGAAATGAATTTCTAATTTTGAACTGGTTTTCTTTGTCGTGATCTTGTTTTTCAATTTCTCAGACTCCTCAATGTTCTTGGCAGCTTGAGAAACATCATTGCCGAACAAGAGTCTGGTCATGGGTACCTTATCAGAGCACAAGTGATAATACTTCTGATTAATCTCCCGTTTAATGATGAATCTATGTGCCAAATTGTTCCTGTGGTTAGCATTTCCCAATAATGCTTGAACACCATTTAGCATGTGTATCTCATGGACCACCTCTGGTTGTCCCTCTTGGGCAATCTTATCCAGCACCGTTAGTGATTTGGTGACAATTGTGGCAGCTTTTACAATGTCCTTACTGACTTCTTTCATACGAAAGTCAGCCTTTTTGACGTCAGTTTTCAGAGCATCTAACACTTGAGTGTTGCATTCAACTGGGGCTAAAGCCTGACAGTTGCTTGGTCTTTTCACAACGTCATCCTCTAAAATCTCCTTGTACTCCTCCTCACGCATGTCATTGTCAAAGACATAATTCACCATCTCGGCGATATGCTTGTCCACCTCATCAGAGACATCGTCAAGGGGCCCGTAAGACTTGACACTCTGCAGGAGGACACTACCAGTGGTCAGTTCATCCTGGGTATCACTACTAGAATCAAGCTGCTGCACTGACTGAAACCCAGAAAACCCCCAGGCTGGAGTTATCCCCAATCACTTCTGTGTGGGGTTTGTTTACATCCATCCTGGCACTGGCAGCGCCACCTGCTGGGGCCATGTGTCTCTCCTCCTTCAATGCCTCCAAATCACCCCATAATTCAGCCAAGGCTTCCATGACCATAGCCCAGGGTGGAGAACAGCCTTCGTCCCATAAATTAGAGGGTTGAGGATGCGTAGGTGAAGGCACACAGTCGCCTTCCCTATCTGATCCATGCCCCCGGGCATGGGGATGTACTCATCCAGAAGTTTCCCGTTGGGAAGAGCCACTCCCAGACCTGGAGGAATGCTTCCTATGTGATCCCTTACCTTTATGCATTCCATGGGTGGATGCAGCCTGCCTGCCTGGTGACAGCCTGGCAGGCGAACCTTCTGTAACTTCCAACACATACACATTTCTAGCATCAATATATTCCTCCCTTCTTCTTTAATTTTTCTTTTCTTCCACCTTTTTCCAAACATTTAACTTAGAATTTCGAGGTTTTTGCATTTTACACTGAACCATTCCTTATCTTTTCTACATCTTGCTCCTCTCCTAGGTACAAATTTCTCCACAGCAGTATTATATATCCTTATAAATTCATCCCATTTTTCCTGAACATCTTCTGGATGTTCAAAGTCTTTCCAGTCCACAGCAAGAAAATACTTTCTTAATTTTTCAAAATCAGCTTTACTATATTTAAATTTTCTTACCTTATACTTTCCATCAATGATTATATTTTCATTTTTCAAATTAAATTCCATCAGCACATGATCACTTTTACCTAGTGTGGCTATCATAGTGTATTGTTTCAATAATTTCCAAGTCCTTGGTAAACACTAAATCAATTCTTGATGGTTTATCTCTTCCACTAAATCTGGTATCACAATCAATCAGCTGGTCCTAGCTGCTGGCAGTGGATGGTGGCTTTGGGTAGGTCTGTCACCACAGGATCCAGCAGCCCTACCCGCTCGTGTGTAGGGAAGGTGACATGGTTGGTTAGGCCCTGAACAGCCAGGAGATTACTGAAGGCATCCTGCTCCATGTGGAAGTTCAGGTGCCCCACTATCATCACATGGGAACACTTATGATGCTGGAGCAGAGTGTCGAGTTCCTCCGTCAGGAAGTCTAGCAATTTGTAGAATTTCAGACTTGTCTTCACTTTTTATTACCTTCTCCAGTTTGACACATTTTTCAGTCAGAATGATCACTCCCCCTCCTCCCTTGTTACTTCTATTTCTCATCCATAAATCATATTTATCATCACCAATGTCAGGAGTTCCCCATTCATTTTTCCATTTTGTCTCACATAATACAACATCCAGTGCAGTTCTATTTAATAACTCATTTAATTCCATCTTTGTCGGCATTGATCCACTTACATTAGTATAGCATACTTTACTTACTGTTTGATGTACTATTTCTTTATTCTCATATCTCTTACTCTCCAGAAAACTTCTCTTCTGTTAATTATTCATTTATTTTTGTTTAGCCTCATTTATTAGCTCCTTTCGCTTCAACCTTTCCGTCTCATCCAGCTCCCTGTTTATCCATACATTTCTATATTCTTCATCTCCAGACGATCTCCAAGCCCCATTAATTACTTCTGCTTGTACCTGTGTTGCAAACCTTATTCTTATGGATCTCATTTTTTTTCTTCTTCATATTTCCCAGTTCTGTGAAACTCTTCCACTTGCTTTACTACATGACTGTCTTCATCTGTCACTTTCTTCAGTAACTTATTCAACAGGTTCTTTTCCTTTTCCTCTCTTTGAATTCTACTTACTATTTTCTCTTTCTTTAAACCAAATACAATTATTTGTTTACATTTTTCTACAGTGTCTCTCACTAACTTTTCTCTTCTTTAATAACATTTACCACTTTCTGTCTCATGTGTGTGTGCGTGTGTGTGTGTGTGTGTGTGTGTGTGTGTGTGTGTGTGTGTGTGTGTGTGTGTGTGTGTGTGTGTGTGTGTGTGTGAGAGAGAGAGAGAGAGAGAGAGAGAGAGAGAGAGAGAGAGAGAGAGAGAGAGAGAGAGAGAGAGAGAGAGAGAGAGAGAGAGAGAGAGAGAGAGAGAGAGAGAGAATTAATAAGAACAAGCCTGAGGATTATGCAGTTTAATGAGACTGACTGAGAAAAGAAATGGATGGAAGGATCATAAATGCAAAGGATATGGATGGAGGAAAGTGAAAAGGAGTGGACAGGGAAAAGAATATTTTTTTTCTCAATATTTCCTCCCTCTAATTCTTCACTCACTTCTCACCCTTGCTGCTTATATTTATTCTTTCTACTTTCTCCCCATCCTCCCATCCTTCTCCTTCAGCCTTCCTCCACTTCCTTGCCCCATGTTCTCTCCTTTCCCTGTTATGTCCATCCCTCCCCTATTTCCTTTCCTCTCCCTTCCTCTTTTGTCTCAAACCTCCCTCCCTGTCACCTTCCCTCCCCCCTTATCTGTCAGAGATATGGGACAAGGGGGGAGAGAGAGAGAGAGAGAGAGAGAGAGAGAGAGAGAGAGAGAGAGAGAGAGAGAGAGAGAGAGAGAGAGAGAGAGAGAGAGAGAGAGAGAGAGAGAGAGAGAGAGAGAAGGAAGGAGAGAGAATGGATAGATAGAAGGAGGGAATAGGAAGAGCAGGGAAGGTAGAGGGAAGGAGGGAAATGGGAGGAGGACAGGAAGGGGGAGGGAAGGGAATGGAGAGGAGGGTAGGGAAGGGGGAGGAAAGGTGGGAAGGGAGAGGAAGGCAGGGAATGTGGAGGCAAGGAGGGAAGGGAGAGGAGGGCAGGGAAGAAAGGAAGGGAGAGGAAAATGGAATATGGAGGGAAGGAGGGTAGGGAAGGGTGAGGGAAGGAGGAAAAAGAGAGGAGGGCAGGTAAGGGGGAGGAAAGGAATAGGAGGGCTGGGAAGGAGAGAGAGAGAGAGAGAGAGAGAGAGAGAGAGAGAGAGAGAGAGAGAGAGAGAGAGAGAGAGAGAGAGAGAGAGAGAGAGAGAGAGAGAGAGAGAGAGAGAGAGAGAGAGAGAGAGAGAGAGAGAATATTATTATTAACAACAAAATTTGTGCATAGTGTACTATTACTTCAACTCCACACCTATAGACCTAGGCTTACAGACCTAGGCATCTGTATTACAGCCGCATTAGATGCACGGTAATAATTGGATATTTTTTTCAAGAAAAAAGCACACCTAATGTACCAGCAAATATGTTAACTTAATAAATCCCAAAAAGTTGCCAACATAAATATATGCCAATTCCATGGTCACATATTTTAAATAAAAAAATTAAATATTCAGGAAACAAAAAAAACTTGTGTGTATATCATACTGTTGTAATTTGAAGACTAAAGTATTTCCAAAAGTTTACCAAAGAAAAAACAATCAGTTATTTGCTTAAGTGAAAAGTTAATGAATAAATAAATACTTTTACTAAAACACTCTCATGATCACAAAATTAAGATAACACACACAAAAAAAAAAAAAAAAAAAAAAAAGACAGAGGAGGATTCCTATCTACTGAAATCTTCTTAGGAGCTGCACCAACTAGCTAACAAAATAACTAGATACTATGGATCCCTGAGTGCTTATCTGTCTCTATATTGAGTGTACATCCACACAATTCCTTGGGCAGATCAGGGTTTATGTGGTATGGTGGGCTAGCCACACTACCACACGGGCTCACTAGTAGTGGAGATGCTGTGGGAGGAGAGGCGATCACGCTAGGAAAGGGCTGCAGGTAGCCCTGATGGCCCCTCATAGCCTCATGGTGTACGTGTGGTCCCTGGCATCGCCTCGCTTTCCCAGGGTGACCAGGCTTCACCTCGTCTCACTGCTGGTCCCTACTGGTCCACCTGGTCCCGCCTTGGCAACACCATTTCTTCCTTTACTGGACATCTGGATTGAAGTTCTTGGGAAAAACAGAGTGTATGTCTTTTCTTGCTGGGTGTCAGAGCCAAAGAGAGTAAAAATGGTGGCGTGGGTCCCAGCTTGGTGTTGATATCATTCCCTGCTTATCTGGCAGCTGCTGATTAGGCATGATTTGCTTCCGCACTACTTAGTCTTCTAAGGATCCTCTTATTACTTACTTGCTTTTCCTAAATCTAATTATTATCTCCCTCTGCCTGGGTTTGACATCATTAATGCGCAATATTCACACCAGTGAATTCTCTGGCCATTCGAATAAAGTAGCCTGTAGTACATGATTTTCAAAACAAGGTGAGTGGGGCACCTATGAGAAAATTTTAAGGAGAATTAGTATAAAGTCCCCCCTAAGTATAAAAAACTGCAATACAATATATATATATATATATATATATATATATATATATATATATATATATATATATATATATATATATATATATATATATATATATATATATATATATATATATATACAGACGTACCTCGGTACTCGACCATAATCCGTTCTGAGGTGGTGGTCGAGCACCGATTTGTTCGAACACCGAAACCAATTTTCCCATAAGAAATAATGGAAAGTATTTTAATCCGTTCTTACCATTAAGAAAAATACCTAAAATATTATAAGAACGTGTATCTAAACAACAATAAAACGTAAATGTGCACAAGCAGTACATGATAAAGATAAATAAAGCATTATAAACCATTTTGTATAATTTGTATAATTTGTATAAAGCATTATAAACCATTTGTATAATTTGTATAATGGTCCTCACTGTTTTCCTCTTTGCCTTCCCCTTATCACTGTCTTTCTTTGGACCCATTATTAAGGGCTAGAGCAACACGAAAAAGTTTAAATCTGGGAAGAAATACTCGAACAAACTGCGTACGTCTTACTCTGCTGGCGGTCTGAGTCGAACTGACGCTTACCCGCTGGCCGAGAAGGGCCGAGAAGGGCCGAGGAGCGCGTTCGGGTCGACTCGGCTAGTCGAGTACCGAAAATCTGTTCGAGGTCCGATGCATTTTCTACTCGAATTTTTTGGTCGAGCACCGATTTGGTCGAGTATAGAGGCGGTCGAGTACCGAGGTACGACTGTATATATATATATATATATATATATATATATATATATATATATATATATATATATATATATATATATATATATATATATATATATATATATCTCAGAAAATAGCAGAAATGCAACATTACAGTGATGACAAAGAGGCATAAGACAGAGGAGGGGAATTCATAAGATGAAAGTTTTTGATTTCACCCTTTCTAAAAGAGTGGTATGAGTGGAATCCCCCCCCATACATGTGAATCATACTCCATACAAGAATGGACAAGGCCACTGTACAGAGTCAGCAGCTGTGGGGGGTGAGAAAAATGGTGATGACTCAGAATGCCTAACTTCATAGAAACTGTTTTAGCTATAGATGAGATGTGAAGTTTCTAGTTTAGATTATAAGTAGAGACAGACTAAGGATGTTCAGTGTAGTAGAGGGGGACAGTTAAGTGTCATTGAAGAAGAGAGGATAGTTATCTAGAAGGTTGTGTCAAGTTAATAGATGGTAGCATTGAACTCAAAAATTTTAAAGAGATCAGAGGTAAGGTGTTCTGTGGCTTCCCTGCTTGAACTGTTCACTTCTTGAGGAGTTGGATGTCTACAAAAACATGTGGAAAAGTGCATGGTGGTATTATCAGTATAGGAGTGGATAGAACAAGAAGTCTGGATTGATCATTGAGGAATAATAGAAAGAGAGTGGGTGACTGGACAGAATCTTGAGGAGCACCACTGTTAATAGATTTAGGAGAATAACAGTGACTGTTTACTACAGCAGCAACAGAACAGTCAGAAAGGAAACTTGAGATGAAGTTAGAGAGAGAAGGATAGAAGTCATAGGAGGGTAGTATGGAGATCAAAGCTTTGTGCTAGACTATCAAAAGCTTTTGATATATCTAAGGCAAAAACAAGTTTCACCAAAATCCTTATAAGAAGATGACCAGGACTCAGTAAAGAAATGCAGACTACCAGTAGAGCAGCCTCAATGGAACCTATACTGGTGATCAGATAGAAGGTTGTTAAATGATTGATGTATAAGAATCTTCCTGTTGAGGATAGATTAAAAAAAATTTAAAGAGGCATGAAATTAAAGCAATAGAATGGTAGTTTGAGGGATTACAACAGTCATCCTTTTTAAGAACAGGCTGAATGTAACTTTCAGCAAGAAGGAAAGATAGATGTTGATAGACAGAGTTGGAAGAGTTTGACTAGGTAAGTTGCAAGAATGAAGGCAAAGTTTCAGAGAATCTTCCTTTTGAAGATAGATTAAAAATCTAGAGAGGTAGGAAATTAAAGCAATAGGATGACAGTTTAAGGGATTAGAACAGTCACCCTTTTCAGGAGGGACCCCATCAGGTCCATAAGCCTTCTGAGGGTTAAGGCCAGCAAGGGCATGGAAAACATCACTGCAAAGAATCTTAATGGTGGCACAAATTAGCCAAAGGGTGGAGAAGAGGGAGGAACAAACCCTGAATCATCCACAGTAGAGTTTTTAGCAAAGGTGTGAGCAAAGAGTTCAGCTTTAGATACAGATGGGATGGCAATGGTGCCATCAAGTTGAAATAAAGGATGGAAAGATAAAGAAGCAAAGTTATTGGAGATGTTTTTTTTGGTTAGGTGCCAGAAATCATGAGGGAAGTTAGATCTTGAAAGATTTTGACACTTTCTATCAATTTAAAAAAAATTTGGCTAGTTGGAGAATAGACTTGGTATGATTCTGGGCAGAAATATAAAGTGCATGAGATTCAGGTGATGGAAGGCTCAAGTACATTTTGTGGGCCACCTCTCTATCATGTATAGCACAAAAACAGGCTGTGTTAAATTAATTAAGGTAAGGAAGGTTTGGGTGTAGAGAAAGAATGAGAAATATATGCCTCCATGCCAGATGGGTTTCTGACAAAGAAGCAGTATTCCTTCAAAAGAAAGTCATCATAATACCTCCTCAGGTCCTCCCAGTTAGCAAAATACAAGAGGCACCTCTGCTTTGGGGGATCCTGAGGAGGGATTGGAGCGATAGGATAAGATACATATATGAGGTTGTGATAGGAGAAGCCCAATGGAGAAGATAGGATAACAGCATAAGCAAAAGGATTAGAGGTTAGGAAAAGATTAAGAATGTTGGGCATGTCTCCAAGATGGTCAGGAATATGTGTAGGGTGTTACACCAGTTGCTCTAGGTCATGGAGGATAGCAAAGTTAAGGGCTACTTCACCAGGATGGTTGGTGAAGGAGAGGAAAACCAAAGCTGGTTGTGAACATTGAAGTTTCAGAGAATTTGCGAAAGGGAAAAAGAGTCATAATGTGCTCCACTTTAAAAGTTAAGTAGTCAAAGAATTTATGATAGTCAGAGGAGTCAGGTGAGAGGTATACAGCACAGATAAATTTAGTCTAGGAGTGCCTCTGTAGTCAAAGCCAAATGGCAAAAAATTCAGAAGATTCAAGAGCGTGGGCACAAGAGCAGGTTAAGTCATTGCACACATAGATGCAACATCCAGCTTTGGATTGAAAATGAGGATAGAGAAAGGTGGAAATAGAAAAGAGGCTACTGTCAGTTGCCTCAGACACCTGCATTTCAGTGAAGAAAAGAAGATAAGGTTTAGTAGAGGAGAGGTGGTGCTCTAGTGGTTGAAAATTAGATCTAAGGTCACAAATGTTAATGAAGAAAAGTTGAGGGGATGTCAAGACACTTAGGATCAATATCAGATGAGTACTCTGACCAGGAAAAACTTTTGGTTCCAACCCCAGATGGGGACTCCAAGTGTGCTGTAGAAGTCACCATATTTAATTTAGAATTTTGAATGAAGGGTGTGTGTGTAATTAGTGCATGTAGTTTTGTATGAAGGAAGATAGTTGTCTTTTGAGGGCAGGCTGTGACTGCCCTCCTTTGTGTTGTGAGATGCAAAGGGAAATCATAAAGTGAGGTCACAGCTGGGTTACTGATGAGTTCACAGCACTCCCTGATCCAGTGTGTGAGACCTCACTATATATATATATATATATATATATATATATATATATATATATATATATATATATATATATATATATATATATATATATATATATATATATATATATATATATATATATATACAGTGGAACCTGTGTTCTAGAACTTAATTCATTCCTGAGTGCTGTTTGAAATCTCAAGTGTTACAAACTGAAACTATTTTCTTCTTAGGAATACAAGTAAAATGAATTAATCCATTCCCAGTCTACCCTGTATGACAGATGGCCATTACAGATGGCCTCAGCCAAGATGGCCATTACACAATATTTCCAGCTCACAAATTATTTATCCAGAAACTATGTACTGAATTAACTTAGTGACACAGAACTAGCCAGAAGATACTGTTTAGACCATGCAGGTGTTCTCTTTGTCACTGATCTAGAGAGGGAAACCTTACAGTGACAAAGAGAGGAGCAACCCACTTACCACCAAAATAAAGGTGATCATAACACTTAGACATCTTGCTGCTGGGAAAAGCTACTGAAAAAATGCAGTTGTGCAGTAGTGATGGCATTTGGGTCATCATAAGAGCCACAGGTGGCTCGGGATTACTTCTGAGCACTGAAAACTGTTTGTTTACATCAAGGCATTTCAGCAGGATCACATTTACCTTACTTCAAAGATTGAATTACTGTCTTACACTCTGTGTCTTTTCTTCAAATATATGAAAACAAACTAAATATTTATAGAAGCTATAAATTATTGATAAACAGCTATGTCTTTTAATATTTGAAATTAAATAACTTCGTTCTACAACCGAATTAAGGTACCACAACTAAAGCAATAATGAGTTAAAAATTTTCTTTGAAAACTGATGTTAAAAAAAGGGAGGCATTTGGTAACTGAGGCTCCAATATATATATATATATATATATATATATATATATATATATATATATATATATATATATATATATATATATATATATACACTCAACCCCCAGCTATCGCGAGAAATTGGTCCCTTAACATCGCCGTGATAGCTAAAAACGCAATAGCCATTGTTAAGAATACATAGGAAAAAAAAAAATTGTTCGTGGCCCGCCAGAGTAGCAACACAATCCAACATATTGGCACCTTTTTTTTTCCCTCATCTCACCATGATTTATAGATCAGTCTTGAGGAGGACATGATTTGAGCTTCGCACAGCATTATGTCCAGCACTATCACTAGTGAGGTTCATATGTGCCTTAATGTGGTCCTTCTTAAGGTAAATACCTCTCACTGTAGACTCGTTGATGCCAAACTTAGCGCCCACTGAACTTTTACTTTGTCCACTCTCGATCAATTTCACTATCTCATATTTCACAGCATATGTAAGGTTCTTCCTCTTCTTGATTTCTTTCCCAGGCGCCGCTGTTGCCTTTCGCTGGGTCGGGTTGGGTGGTAGCGATCTCCCTGGGTGGCCAGGAGGGGGAGTAGAGGCCATTGTCCCGAGATACACACGCGTGACCTTGAGATTCACCACGGCACGTGCCACTCAGTCAACTGTGGCGGGAGGGACTAGAGGGATGGGGGAACGGGAGAGTGGCTGGATAAGGAAGCGGGAGTGTGCAAGCCAATCACGGCCTAATATGTCAGTCAAATTCAGCCAATTAGCAAGCGAATCTGGCCAAGAAATATGACGTAGCTGTCACGTGAACATCCTGGACATATAACGACTCATGGGCCGTGATAGCTCCACTAGGATTCGCGTTAGCCCATTTAATGTGTTTTTTATTGTTCCCGTGATAGCTTTAAACCGCGTTAGCAAAACCCGCTATAGCTGGGGGATAAGTGTATATATATATATATATATATATATATATATATATATATATATATATATATATATATATATATATATATATATATATATATATGTAATTGGAATGATAAACCAAAACTGGCAAGACAAACTCGTCATTTGTGTGAACCCTGAAGTTTTAATAAAAATTTAATCAGAATAACAAACTAAAACTCGCAAAACTAACCAACCAGCTGTGCGAGCTGCTGCTCATCTATCCACTGCCTGTCCTTTCCTCCCTTTTTTCTTTTCCTCTCCCTTCTTTTGTCGAGTCACTTTCCTTCTCTCTTACCTGTCAGAGATAAGGGATTAGGGAGTGATACCTTGCTCTTTCTCCCCCTCATTCATTTTATATAATTTTCACTTCATACTTTCTCACTCTTTCTCACTCTCACACACATAATTCCATTTTTATTCTCCTTGAAGCCACAGGACACCAATTTGTTCATAGCTACTGTGCTCTTGTGCACAGGAGCATTGTCCTGTAAGAGAAGAACACCTCTTTTACCCTCATTGTTTCTTAAGCAGAGCCTCTCAAAGCTTCCCCACTAGATTAGCATAGTATGGTCTGTTAATAGTGCAATCATGATCCAAGATGTCCATGAGTAGAATCCTTTCAGAGTCCCAAAATATTGTCACCATGATCCTCCTGGATGACTTTGTGACCTTGAATTTTTGTGGCATTAGAGAGGAGGGATGCTTCCATTTCTTCTACTTGGCTTTGGTTTCTGGATCAGTGTGAGGAACCTGTGTTTCATCCTGGGTTACGATTTGGGCCATGAATCACTCTGGATCCACTCTCATGAGGATCAACATCTCTGTTGAAATAATTATCTGGTTCAAGCATCAGCATTTTTCAGGCAGATGCCTTGGAAAGGTTGAGGTGATTGTGCAAGATGGTAACAATGGATCCATTTCTGATCCCCAACTGAGAAGCAATATATTGCACTTGAGATTCAGCAATTACCCATGACCATGCTCTCCCCCATGGCCACATTTTCCTTGGTGACTGCACCTGATGGACCACCACTCTGGGGGACATCCTTACATGAGTCGTGGCCCTGCTTGAAGAAAGCAACACAATGTTTAAAAGTGGAATAGGACAGGCCACTATCCCCTAGTGCTGTATTCAATTCCTCATGAATCAACTGTGGCACTTTCCACTGAATCACAAAAAATCCTACCACAGCCCACTGTTCAGCTTCACTCATTTTGTTGGAAGATGCCATCCTTACTCGTGGAGGTCACTGTTGAACTGAATAAAAAAATATTGAGTGTATGCCAGCCTGTGCATTAGTTTTTGAAATGTATGAATGTGTTTCAGTCACAGTGGGCTCCTGTCTCCCCTCCTCCTATGTTAAGCTGAGAACTCATTGAACACCCCCTCATACAGTGGAAACTTGGTTCTCAAACTTGATTAATTCGTGAATGCTGTTCAAAATCTGAAATGTTTGGAAACAAACAGTTTTCCTCATAGGAATCTATGCAATATGGATTAATCTGTTTTAAAAAAGCCAAAAAGAGAACAGTATGGCGTAGATGTGCACTGAGCAAGGCCTGCAGCATGACTGACACACTGTGATCTTGTGTGTGGCAGCTGCCACATAGGTTGTTCAAGAACTGAATTGTGGTACAGTGACCAAATCAACTGTGAGATCAAAATTTTGTTCATAAACCAAAATCTTTGAAAAGGAAGCTGTTTGGTAATAGAGCTTCCATTATACATGTGTATGTATTTATATTTCTGCAGAGTAAATTTTTAACTATTTATTCATCTAAGTATCATTTTGAGTGTATTTTTCTTTTTTTATGTAAGAGAGGCACTGGATTATGGTAAAAAAAAAAAAAATGCCCCACTGAGGAGTCCTGCTTCAGAATAAAGTGTACAATCTGTATGGCTGATCCCTATCAAGTGAAGGCAGGGATATTTTCTTTTCTCTTGGGGACCAAGGGGCAATGAGAAGTGGTGTGAATGAATGTGAATGTGAAAACTGTGTGCCCTGTCATGGCAACCCCTTTTTGGAGGAGACAACCTTGGTATATGTATGTATCATTTTTTTTTCTTTTTTTTTTTTATTCTCTTGTTTAAACATCAGGGAGATAAATTTCATAGATTAAGATTTAAGTATGTATAACAATTAACAGCTGCAAATAACAAAAATGTCATACTCTCAAACACATTCTTTTGCAGGCATACGGTCTCTGTTTTTGTTGAGTCGGGACCTGAAGGGCCGTGGCAGATACTTCTTTGGTGTGGCTGAGCTCATCAGTGAATTAGAAAGAAGTAAAGTAAAGCCCAATGAAAAGTACAACATCACTTCTAGTAAGCTGAGGAACATTACTACCAATTATAAGCTGGAAATCATTACTGACACTGCCTTCTATCTCAACCTTGAAAATTCTCAGTGGGAGAGTGATGGCATCACAGTAAGTAGTGATGGTGGTCATGTGTAGGGTAATGAAGAATTTACATCTTTGTGTTAAATAGGCTTACAGAATTTCTTAAGCATTGTTAATTTGTGTCATGCTTCCTTTAGATCATCATACAATTGATAATGAAAGATCATTTCCAAGAAGTGAATCACTGGAGGGACATTCAAAGTACTGTATTGCAAGTTTAACACTACTGTAAGTGATCACCAAGGCCCAAATGTACAGTGTAATGTACAGCGAGAGAAGTAACATAAGATGAAGAAAGTAAGTATGCATGAGAAAAGAATCATTAGAGAGAGAGAGAGAGAGAGAGAGAGAGAGAGAGAGAGAGAGAGAGAGAGAGAGAGAGAGAGAGAGAGAGAGAGAGAGAGAGAGAGAGAGAGAGAGAGAGAGAGAGAGAGAGAGAGAGAGAGAAAGCCAGGGACGAGACTTGGATGCTTCCTGGTCATGCATGTATTCAGCCTGAAACTCTTTAAGATATTTGTCTGTGCAATTACTCATGTTCCCTGCATAAATTTCCTTACTTTCTCTTATCCATTTAATTGGAGACTTACCCAGTATTTAGTAGAAGAGTTGCCCTTAACAAAGAAACAATCAGTATTCATCTAGCCTTCCCTAATTTAATCAGTAGGATTTTTAGAATTAAAATGCTTTATTCAAGTAAAGACCGCGCAGGGAGCAGGTGAGGATGCATGTCTGTGTGTGTATTTACCTAGTCATATTTACCTAGTTGTGCTTTATGGGAAAAGAGCTATGCTTGTGCTGTCCCATCTCCATATCTTTTAATATCCAACTTAGCCTTGAATCCATGTATACTTTCTGCATTTACTATCTTCTCATCCAGACTGTTCCATACATCAATATTTCTATATGGGAAACTATACTTTTTGACATCTCTTCTATAAGCACTCCTCTTCAGCCTCTTCCCATGTCCTCTAGTGTCCCATGTATCCTAGACCATTAAGTTGCTCCGGTCCACCTCCTCTACTCCCTCATATGCTTTATATATCGCAATATTTCCAGTCTCTCTTGATATGACAAGTCCCTGATACTTGGTACCACCTTTGTAGCTGCTCTCTGAACTCTCTCCAACTTCCTTATATCCTTTTTCTTGTATGGCGACCACACTACTGCTGCATATTCTAGTCTAGGTCTTATCAGCGACATGATCATCTTCCTGACCATCTCTTCATCCATATAATTCATAATCCAAATTGTTGCTTTATTATCACTTCATTTCCTTCTAAGTACTGCATCCATTTATCCTTCAGCAATCTTTCACACATTTTGCACACCACACTTGTTAGAGACACAGGTCTATAGTTTAAGGTCTCCTCTTTACTACCACCTTTGTAGATTGGCACTATGTTGGCTCTCTTCCATTCAATTGGGACTCTGCTTTCAATTAGGGAGCTTTCAGTAATATTATGTATTACCCATGTCAACTGCTGATTGCACTCTTTTAGTATCCATCCTGACACTCCATCAGATCCAGGGACCTTCCTAATGTCTAGTCCCTCCACCTGTTTCTGGACATCCTCTTCAGTCACTTGGATTTCCCCCAGACCCATTTCTTCACTCATTTCACTCTGCCACACAAATATTTTCTCTTTTGTGAATACTGATTGAAAACTCCTGTTCATTATCTCTGCCAATTCAGTCAGATCCTCACACATTTGACCATTCACCTTCAATCTGTTTATTCCTTCTCTATTTTTCATTTTGCTGTTCACATATCTGAAGAATAGTTTTGGTTCCTCTTTGCATTTGTCCATAACATCTTTCTCATAAATTTTTCCTTTCTTCTCTAATAACCCTTACATATTCATTTCTTGTAGTTGTGTAGTTTTGCCATAGCTTCTGTGTATTTTTCCTCTGCCATCTATTCTATGCCATTTCCCTCTCCTCCCTAGCTATTTCACATCTTCTATTATACCAGTCATTGTTATATCTTCTCTTTGTCTCTACTTTTTGGTGCATATCTTTTTACTCCTTCTTC
Organism: Scylla paramamosain; assembly: GCF_035594125.1. Lineage (NCBI taxonomy): Eukaryota > Metazoa > Arthropoda > Malacostraca > Decapoda > Portunidae > Scylla > Scylla paramamosain. The sequence goes on from NC_087175.1 coordinate 13,574,085, forward strand.
ATAAATATTGATGAAAGCTTCCCACTTCTTTTGCACATTACTTGCTGTGATAAGTGTATTCCAGTCTGCTTCACCAAAATATCTCTTCATTTGTTAAAAATTTGACTTACCATAATTAAATCTTTCACTTTTATAATCTTCACATCTACTTTCCTCTCTCTTTTCTTTAATACAAAACCTTATCATGACATGGTCGCTTTTTCCTAGTGGACAACTATAGTTCATGTCTACTATAATATGTTTCTTTTGATAATACCAAATCAAGTCTTGATGGCTCCTCTCCTCCTCTGTATCTAATGTTTTCCTCAACCCACCGTGTCATAATATTTTTCGTTGCCAGTTTCAAAACCTTATCTCCCCATGAGTCTTCTCCTCTTGTGTTCCACTCCTCCCAATTTATCTCTTTACAATTAAAATCTTCCATTATAACGATTTTGTTGTTTTCTTTTATTTTCTTTACAAGCCATTCTTTTGTCTCACTCAGCAACTGTTCATGCTCTTGCCTATTCCAGGTCTTTGTTTTTGGTGGGACATACACCACTGTGGCATATCGTAATCCTCTTCTTCCATTTATTAGTTGTAAGTTTAGGCCTTCCACCAAGCCTTCTGCCTTTTTCACACTCTCAACCCTGATACCCTTTTTAACAAGCATCATCACTCCACCTCCTCCTTTTCCACATATGTTTCTTATCCACATATTGTACTTTCCCCCTCCTAAATTTGGTGTTTCTGAATCTCTTAGTTTAGTTTCTACCATTGCCATGATGTCTGGTTCATTTGCTTTTATAAATTCATTCACTTCATCCATCACTGAAACTAAACCATTTACATTAGTGTATGCCACTGTCCGTGTGTGTGTGTGTGTGTGTGTGTGTGTGTGTCACACCCCTCTTCTCTTTCTTCCTTGTACCCCTTCCCCTTAGCAGCAGAGTAGGAAGGTGGTTGGAATGCTTTCCCATGCAGTACCTACTTGGCAGTAGGAAGGAGCAGACGTACCAAGACATGCTCTAATACTTGAAGGAGACTAAGGTGGGATAAAAGTTACCCCAGTCAGTTGCCTTAAGGGGATAAGTGAATCCTTACTGGCTGTAAACCCTGGCCTACTTATATAGACTGGGAGTGTCCACAGTAATCTGCCAGTAAGTGTAGTTGTGAATTATACACTATACCCAGGGAAGTGATTCCTCGCCTGTGTGAGAGTACATTCTGAGCTGGCACAGTGAACAGTGACTGACCCTTCTGTGTCTTTGTGGGCACTCTTTTTGCTGTAGTTTCTGGTGTCTCTTGTTAGTGACCCTATTTGTTCTAAATGCTGCTGTGGTCTGATGCAGTTCAGTTGCAGAGCACCTAAGTAATTAGCCACATAGTAAATTTTACTCCCTCCCCAGGTCCTGACAAGGCCTGTCATCTAGGAGGCAGTAAACAATACTTGGTTTGAGGCTATAACACTCTGAAGCTCAACAGGGTATTATACTTCAGTCATATACATATTATTGTATGTCAACGGTTTTTCCTAGACGTGGTTGTTGATTCTTCTGCAGCTGTGGGTGTTAAGTGTTCTTTGGAATATTTCCCTTGTCTGTGGGCTAGTAAAACAGACTGGCGACCTCAACTTAGTGTGACCTAGAGTTACGACACATTGTGAATAGGGTGCAGGAGTCACAAGGGACCCCGTACACCTGTCTGTGAGCCCTGCACTGAGTCTACATAAGAGGTGGCTCAGTGAAGCTATTCCAGGTGCAGCAGCTTTGTGAAGGGGCTAGGAATTGTGGTCATAACAACAGTAACATGACTATCAAGGCCAATCAAAAATTGTTCAAGCTCTAGTGATCATCTTGACCCAAGTGACAATAAGTCAGACCAGTTTTTTATTTTGAGTGTCATTGTTGGATTCAGTCCCTGGTGATATTCCTATCATGATAAATTTATCCTGTCTTGCTATAGGTCAGATCTAGCCTGGTAACCATCTTTGTTGCTGCTCTGTATTCTCTTTGATTTTTTTACATGACACTCCCCCTACAATTGTGAGGTAAGCAACACTAAACTTGAAAGTGAGTTATCATTATGTGCCATACAGTTTTATATGTCTAGATTCCCAGTGTGAGTCAGTTTGGCAAAATTTAATGTCTATTTGGTTTTAGAGTGAAAATGCCAACTCTGGCAGATTCTTCACTGACGAGATTTCCATGCAATACTGATGCAGATGCCTGAGATGCTGTAGTAGCCAATCAGGGGCAACCATTGCCTCTGACATCACTGATATCATTGCCACTTTGCTACTAAAATAAATACTAGTTTTACAAAAAAAAAAAAGTTACACACACACGATATCTGGTTCATAGCGTTCTAGTAGAGCTTTTAAAAGTGATGTAGGCACCGCGGTATGTCTATGTGTTACTCCTGCGCCAGTGCAAAAATGATGTGCAAAATGATAATTTACCCAAGCCTATGAGAATTCAAACACTATTTTCTCATTTCTCTTTCTGTCGCCTACCTCACAAGTCGTATTTTCTTTGAACTTGCAACCACACCACTGCTACATACTATGATTTTGGATGAATCATAGTCATAATCAACTTGGCTATTTCCTCTACCAGATACACAAATGCTACTGTTATGCTTCTTAAGAAATTATATGTTCTTCCTAAAATTTAGTTTATATGTTTCTATGGAACAATTTATATATTGTTTTTACTTGTAAATCCTTTTCTATTTTTTCCAATAATCTCACCTCCCCCCCATTTTATAGTTGTTAATTACTCTGTTTTTATTCTTTCCAAATTCCATCACACTGCACTTTTTGGCCTCAAATTCAACTTCCAATATCCTATCCAGGTTTTGCTGCAATGCTTTACAGTCCTCAGTTCTTTCCATCCTCCTTAACAGCTTGATTTCATTAACAAACACATTCATGTAACAGTTTACTCACTCTATCATGTCAGTGACATACTTAAACTTTTACCAAGATTGTGGCCAGCACTGACTCTTGAGGTAGTCCACTGATGAGCTTTCTCCAGAGTGGCTTTTGATCAGTAATTGTCCTCATTTCCCCATCCTTCATATACAGTCAGGTTGCCACTAATGGGCAATATTCTCATGCGTATTCCGTCTAATGTAGGGGTAATTTTGCTTTTGAGCAATACAAGTAGATTAAGAAGTCTTCAAAACACCTTTAAAAAAACAAATTACTGTTATCAATATTTCCAAGTAATTAATAATCAGATGAACAGGGACTTTATAGAAAAAAATGGATCCACATAATAATAAACACCATAATATTCACTATTTATCACATCATGGGCTAAAAAAAAATATTGCATTGACACTCCAGTAAGATTAGTCTATGATTGCTCAACCAAACAGTCTCATTAAGTCTAAATCAGCGGTTCTTAACCTGGGTTCGATCAAACTCCAGGGGTTCGGTGAGTCATTCTCAGGAGTTCAACGGAGGTGTGTGTGTGTGTGTGTGTGTGTGTGTGTGTGTGTGTGTGTGTGTGTGTGTGTGTGTGTGTGTGTGTGTGTGTATTTACCAAGTTGTGCTTTATGGGAAAAGAGCTATGCTCATGCTGTCCCATCTCCATATCTTTTAATGCCCAACTTAGCCTTGAATCCATGTATACTTTCTGCATTTACTATCTCCTCATCCAGACTGTTCCATACATCAATTCTTCTGTATGGGAAACTATACTTTTTGACGTCTCTTCTTCAAGCACTCCTCTTCAGCCTCTTTCCATGTCCTCTTGTGTCCCTTGTATCCCAGACCATTAAGTCACTCCGGTACACCTCCTCTACTTCCTCATATGCTTTATATATCGCAATCAAGTCACCCCTTTCTCTCCTCTTTTCCAACGTTGGTAGAGGTATCCTTGCCAGTCTCTCTTCATATGACAAGTCCCTGATACTTGGTACCATCTTCGTAGCTGCTCTCTGAACTCTCTCTAACTTCCTTATATCCTTTTTCTTTTATGGCGACCACAATACTGATGCATATTCTAGTCTAGGTCTTATCAGCAACACGATCATCTTCCTGATCATCTCTTCATCCATATATGCAAAGGCCTGCCTTATTCTTCTCAACAAGTTATAGGTTTCTCCTGTAATTTTGCTAATGTGTCTCTCCGGGGTCAGGTTCCCAGTCACTTTAACAACGAGATCCTTTTCCTCTTCTGTTCCACTCAACCTTACACCATTCAACACATAATTTCCTTTGACTATTCTTGTACTTTTTCCAAATTCTGTTACTTTACACTTCTATAAATTAAATTAATTTCCCATCTATAACTCCACTCTGATATCTTGTTCAGGTCTTCTTGTAACGTTCCACAGTCCTCTGCACTCTCAACTTTCTTCAGCAACTTTGCATCATCTGCAAAAAGGCTCATGTAGCTGTTCACACTCTCCGTCATATCATTTGTATAAACTGCAAACATGACTGGTGCAAGTACTGAGCCTTGGAGTACTCCACTTATGACTTCCCTCCATGATGATTTTTGATCTTTCACTACCGTTCTCATTTCTCTGTTTGTCAAGAAATTTTCCATCCATCTCAAGAGGTCCCCCTTAGCCCACCATTATGCTTCAACTTCCACAACAATTTCCTGTGTGGGACTTTATCAAAGGCCTTCTTCAGGTCTAAATAAACACAATCTGCCCATCCATCTCTTTCTTGCATTATATCCACCACTAGAATAAAAATTCAGTAAGTTTGTAACACATGATCTCCCTCTCCTAAATCCAAAATTTTGCTTTATTATCACTTCATTTCCTTCTAGGTACTGCATCCATTTATCCTTCAGCAATCTTTCACACATTTTGCACACCACACTTGTCAGAGACACAAGTCTATAGTTTAAGGGCTCCTCTTTACTACCACCTTTGTAAATTGGCACTATGTTGGCTCTCTTCCATTCAATTAGGACTCTACTTTAAATTAGGAAGCTCTCAATAATATTATGCATTACCCTTGTCAACTGCTGATTGCACTCTTTTAGTATCCATCCTGACACTCCATCAGGTCCAGGCGCCATCCTAATGTCTAGTCCCTCCATCTGTTTCTGGACATCCTCTTCAGTCACTTGGATTTCCCCCAGACCCATTTCCTCACTCATCTCACTCTGCCACACAAATGTTCTCTCTTTTGTGAATAATGATTGAAAACTCCTGTTCATTATCTCTGCCAATTCAGCCGGAATGTGTGTGTGTGTGTGTGTGTGTGTGTGTGTGTGTGTGTGTGTGTGTGTGTGTGTGTGTGTGTGTGTGTGTGTGTGTGTGTGTGTGTGTGTGTGTCCATTCCATTCACTCAACTCGTATGATTCATGATGTCATACTTCGCTAGGCCATCATTGGCCTGATGACCTTTGTGACCATTGGGAAACAGTAGGGAATTTCAAATGACAAGTGAAATAAAAATCCCTAGAATAACCACAATATATCAGAAAGCAGATTTAGATAGTAAACCCTCAATATAACGAACACATATAAGGAAAGGGTGGGATGCTAAAGCCGTATCTGATGGTCATTAATCTAGATACATCTATAAAGCACTGTTCATTACTTACAGAGAGTCATTCAGTCATGCGCATTCTCTCATCTCTCCTGACTCCCCATTGCACATTAGATTCACAACAGTTAATAACAGTCATTTGTCTTGTATTGTACAGTAAAGTACTATTCTCATTTAAATATAAAGAAAAAGAATGTGTATACTTTAAATTTCCTGTGTGTATTTATTTAGTTGTATTGTACAAGGCATGAGCCAAAGATCATTTTGTCCTGTCTCCATAACCACATCAACTAGTTTCTCTTTCAATATGTGTACACTGTATGCCACAACCACTTCTTCCTTCAAATCATTCCAGATTTCAGTAGTTCTATACAGGAATCTGTATTTCTTGATGTTGCTTGAATGTCCATTCATTATTTTCTTTCCATGCCTGCTTGTCTGTCTCTCTCTCTCTCCTCCATATGTGGTACCAAGTCATTTTTGTTTATTCTTTCTATATTGTTTACTAATTTGCATTGTTATCAGGTCTCCTCTTTCTCTTCTCTCTTGCAGTATGGTAAACCCATCTCTTCAAGTCTTTCTTCTTTCAATTCTAGTATCATCTTCATCGCTACCATCTGTACTCTTTCCAGCTTCTGTATATCTCCTTTTCTGTGTGGAACTCAAACTACTGCTGCTTATTCATATTTAAGAAGTATCATCCTTATTATAATTTTCATCATTTCATTATCTAAATAGTCAAATACCAGCTGTATATAGAGCCAAATATCCCATTTTTGTGTCTTTCAGGTGATAATGTGTCCTGAATCATTACTCCCAAATCTTTTCCTTCATTACTTTTCATTATTATTTCTCCTCCCATTTGGTACTTCCACGAAGGTTTCTTTTTATTTTTTCCTATTTCCAACACGTGGCATTTTCTGGTGTTAAATTCTAGTTTCCATCTTTGGCTCCATGCATGTATCTTGTCAATATTCTTTTGTAACCCCTTGTGTCATTTTCATCCTTTAATATTTTCATTATTTTTTCATTATCAGTAAAAAGGTTTATATAACTATTTAGACCCTCTGTCATATCATTTACATATATTTGAAACATAACAAGTGCCAACACAGATCCTTGTGATACCCCACTTGTCACTTTGTGCCAACTTGAATTAGTGTCTCTGATTACTGTTCTCATTTCCCTCCCTTGTAAATAATCCTCCATCCATCTCAATGTTGCTCCCTTTAGTCCTCCTCTGTTCTCTGGCTTCTACATAAGACTTTTGTGGGAAACTTTATCGAATGCTTTTTTGAGATCCAGGTATACCACATCAACCCATCTGTCCCTCTCTTGCACTCCATCTATTACTCTCATATAGAAGCTCACTAAATTTGTGACACTGGATCTCCCCTTCCTGAATCTAAATTGCTTTTCTGTAATTATCTTTTCTTCTTCTAGATATTCCACCATCTATGTTTAACTACTATTTCACAAAGATTGCTTACAATACTTGCTAGTGACACTGGTCTGTAATTTAGTGGTTCCATTTTATTTCCTCCTTTGTATATTGGCACTATGTTAGCTCTTTTCCATTTCCTTGGTACTTTTCTTCTCTCAACGAGCCGTTAATTATATCCCATATGGGTTCCTCCATTTGTTCTTTGCATTCTTTTAATATCCATCCATTAACTTTATCTGGTCCCATAGCTTTCCTAATATCCAGCTCTTCCAGCAGTTTCTTGATTTCTTGTCTCTTTACTTGTATCTCCTGTATTCCCTCATTCTATGATACCACTTTTGGTGCCACAAATTTGATTTCCTTTATAAACACAGATTGAAAGCTCTCATTCATTAGTTCACTCATCTCCTTAGTAGTTTCATAAATTCTTCCTTCTCTTTTTAACTTGTTTATGCCATCCTTATGTTTCATTTTTCCATTTACATATCTGTAGAAGAGTCTGGGTTCTTCCTTGCATTTTCTTACTTTGTCACTTTCAAAGTTTCTTCTTCTCTTCTTATTTTGCTGTATTCATTCCTTGCTTGTCTGTATTCTTGTCTAGCATTTCTGTTCAGTTGTTTCATAATTTTTTTCCATGCCCTGTCCTTTTTCTTTTTTACTTCTACACACCTGGCATTATACCATTCACGTTTCTTGATTTTCACCTTATAACATCGCACAAACTGTTACACCCCCTCTCTATACTTGCTCAAAAATATCTCATATTTTTCTTGCACTATTTTATCTTCAAATAGCTCTTTCCAGTTCATTTTTCCATAAAATTTATTAAGCCCTGCAAAGTCTGCCTTAGCATTTCTGTACTGTCCTTTCCTTTGCAACACTTTTTCTTCCTGTGGTACTATTTCTATTATCACATGATCACTTCTTCCTGTTGGAACTCAGGCAATGTATACTTGGTCTACTTTCTGGGTTTTTTGTAAACACTAAGTCCAAATGTGATGGTTCTCCTCTGCATCTCATAGGCTCGTTCAACCACCATCTTGTTGTATTCACCATCATGGTTTGCATAAGTTCTTTACTTCATGACCCGGCATTTTCTTTCACTTCCATCTCCTCCCAATTAATTCCTTTAGTGTTAAAGTAGCCTACTTAGAGCACTTTGATACTCTTCCTTATCATTTCCTCTATACTATTTTTTTTTGTTTCTAGTTGCATACTTTTAAATATATTAGCCTCCCATGCATTAATTTTTGGTAGTAACTATATCACAATGATTTTCCTTTTTTCACTTCCTTTGATCTTAATCACAACATTCAATGTCTTCACCATTCCATCACCATATTCCACTTCCTCAACAACAATATCGTCTTTTAACAGTATCATCACTCCTCTTCCTCCCTATCTTTTTCTGTCTCTCCAACATGTGCTATATATTTCCCTTGCAAATCCCAACTTTATTTCCTCTTTTAGTTTGGCATCTCTTACACATACCACATTTGATTTATTGCTCTTTGAGTAGTCTCTAACTTCCAATAGGCTCGACACCAAACCATCTACATAAGTATACATAATCTTTAAACTTCTGTTTGATGATCTTCCATGGCATCTTTGTGCCACCATTTCCTTACTTTCATGTCCACAACTTTCCAGGTGAATCTTCTTCCTAGTTTCTGTGTTCTCTCCTTGCTTTTTCATTCATGTCTTTTATCCATATTTCCTTCTTTCCTTCTATTTTTGCCAATTTTCCTGTTCTTTGCAAGACATGTTCTGCTGCTGTTTGTGGCATGAATCTTATTTTCATTGGTTATGTTCCATTTTCTTCACACTTTTCGATCCTGTAAAACTCTTCAGTTTGTTCGATTATCTCCTCTCCTTCCTCTGCCACTCCTGCTATAATTTTTCTAGGCCTTTTTACTTCTTTTTCTCTTGCTATTTTCATGGGTAGGCTCTTCTTAACCCCAAATACCACCACACACATCTTTCTCTGTACTGTGTCTCTCACAAGATTACTTTTTTCTTTTATTATTTTAATGACTTACTTTTCAACATCCTTATTGTGTTCCTGTTGCTGTTGCCTTATTATCTCCCCCATGTCCACCTATTATTGTTGTTCTCTCTCTTCTTTCTAACTTTTGACTTCTTCTGTCACTATCTCATTTATTTTTCCAACCCTAACCTCTCTTCTTCCCATGCCCCCTCTTGTCTCTCCTCTTCCTCCATCTGTGGTACCAAATTATTTCTGCCTATTCTTTCTATATTGTTTACTAATTTGTACATTGTTATCAGGTCTCCTCTTCTTCTTTCATGTAGTGTTGGTAATCCCATCTCTTCCAGTCCTTCTTCATAGCTTAAGTTTTTCACTTGTGGTACCATCTTTACTACTATCCTTTCCAGTTTTTATATTTTTTTTTTCTATGTGGAGCACAAACTACTGCTGCATATTCCAATTTAGGTTGTATTATACTTGTTATAATTTTCTTCATTTCTTTATCTAAATAGTTAAAAGCCACAGTAATGTTTATTAACAGTTTGTATGTAGAGCTGAATATCCCATTTATGTGTCTTTTAGGTGATAATGTGTCTTGAATCATTACTACTAAGTCTTTTCCTTCATTACTTTTCATTATTATTTCTCCTCCTATTTCATAATTTCATGAAGGTCTCTTTTTACTTTTTCCTGTTTTCAACATGTGGCATTTTCTGACATTAAATTGTAGTTTCCATCTTTGGCTCCATGCATGTATCTTGTCAGTATCCTCCTGTAACTCCTTGCAGTCATTTTCATCCTTTATTGTTTTCATTATTTTTGCATCATCAGCAAAAAAGGTTTATATAACTATTTAGATCCTGTCATATCAGTTACATATATTTGAAATATAATAGGTGCCAGCACAGATCCTTGCAATGCCCCACTTGTCACTTCGCACCAACTTGAATTAGCATCCCTGATTACTGTTCTCATTTCCTTCCATCCATCTCAATGTTGCTGCCTTTAGTCTTCCTTCATTCTCTAACTTCCACATAAGGCTTTTGTGAGGAATTTTATTAAATACTTTTTTAGAGATACCACATCAACCCATCCGTCCCTCTCTTGCCCTCCATCTGTTACTCTCATATAAAAACTTAGATTTGTGACAAAGGATCTCCCTTTCCCAAATCCAAATTGCTTATCTGTAATTATTATTGCATTCATCTATCTTTTAATTACTATTTCACAAAGCTTGTTTACAATACTTGTTAGTGACACTCTCTCTAATTTAATGGTTCCATTTTATTTCCCCATTTGTATATTGGGACTATGTTAGCTCTTTTCCATTCCCTTGGTACTTTTCTTCCTCTCAACATGCTGTTAATTATATCCAATATGGGTTCCTCTATTTGTTCTCTGCATTCTTTTAATATCCATCCATTTACTTGATCCGATCCCATAACTTTTATAACATCCAGCTCTTCCAGCAGTTTCTTGATTTCTTTTCTCTTTTACTTGTATCTCCTGTATTCATTCATTCTGTGATACAACTTTTGGTGCCACAAAATTGTTTCCTTTGTAAACACAGATTGAAAACTGTCATTCATTAGTTCACTTGTCTCAGTAGTTTCATAAATTATTCCTTTTCTTTTTAAATGATTTATGTCATCTTTATGTTTGATTTTTCTATTTATTTATCTAGAAGAGTTTGTACTCTTCCTTGTATTTTCTTATTATGTCACTTACAAAGTTTCTTTCTTCTTCTCTCATTATATTATATTCATTCCTTGCCTTTCTGTATTCTTCCCTAGTATTTCTGTTAAGTTTTCTAATAATTTTCCCCCATGTCTTGTTCTTTTTTCTTATTTGATTCTACACACCTGGCATTATTCCATTCATGCTTTCAAGTTTTCACTTTATAACTTGGTACAAACTGTTGCACCCCTCTCTATACTTACTCAAAAATATCTCACATTTTTCTTATACTACTTTCCCTTGAAATAGCTATTTCCATTTTTTTTTTTTTCATAAAATTTATTAAGCTCTGCAAAAATTTGCCTTAGCATTGTTCTGTCTCCCATTTCTAAGTTGTTCATTCCTGTGCAACACTGTTTCCTCCTGTAGTACATTTCTTTTGTCACATCATCACTTCTTCCAATTGGACTCAGACAATGTATACTTGGTCTACTTTCTGTGGTTTTCATAAACACTTAGTCCAACTGTGATGGTTCTTTTCATCCTCTACATCTTGTAGGTTTGTTCACCCACTGTCTCATTGTATTCACCATCATGGTATGTATCAGTTCTTTGCGCCATGACTTGACATTTCCTTTCACTTCCACCTCCTCCCAGTTAATTCCTTTAGTGTTGAAGTTGCCTACTAAGAGCACTTTCTTATTATTTCTTCTATGCTATTTCATGTTTCTAGTCGCATTATTTTATATTTATAGGTCTCCCATGCATTAGTTTTTGGTGTTATGTAGTATGTCACAATAATTTTCCTTTTTTTTTTTACTTCTTTTAATCTTAATCACAACACTCAAAGTTTCTGCCATTCCATCACCATATTCCACTTCAACAACAATATCCTCTTTTACCAATATCATCACTCCTCTTCCCTTTTCTTTTCTGTTTCTTTTTCATGTGCTATAACCTTCCTTTGGAAATCTCATCTTTATTACCTTCTTTAGTTTGGTTTCCATTGAACATACCAGTTCTGGTTTATTGTTCTTTAGGTAGTCTTTAAGTTCCAATAGGCTCAACACCAAACCATCTACATTTGTATACATAATTTTTAAGCTTCTGCTTGGTGATCTTCCATGGCATCTTTGTGCCACCATTTCCTCACTTGTGTGTGTGTGTGTGTGTGTATTTATTTAGTTGTAATTTACAGGACATGAGCTACACTCCTACACTCATGTGGTCCCGTCTCCATATCTACACTTGTCCTGTTTTTCCTTGAGGTTGTGCACTGTTGTTCCCAATACTACATCCTTACTTAGCTTGTTCCAGACTTATATATTTCTCTTTGGGAAACTGTATTTCTTTATGTTACTCAAGCATCTTCTTTTCTTAGTTTTTTGCTGTGTCTTCATGTGCAACTGGTATTTCCTACTTCTCTTAGCAACACTTTCTCATTATATATATATATATATATATATATATATATATATATATATATATATATATATATATATATATATATATATATATATATATATATATATATTTACCTATTTTTTCCACTTTGTTCCACAATCCATAAATTAGTATAAAAATTCTCCATTCTCTTTTTTGTTCCAGTGTTTGCAGATTCACTTTCTTTAACCTGTCTTCATATGTTAATTCTTCCAGTTCTGTGTATTTACATTGTTGTATTTACCTAGTTGTATTGTACAGGGCACGAGCAAAGCTCATTTTGTCCTGTCTCCATAACAATATTTATTTAGTTTCTCTTTACATGTGTACGCTGTTTGCCACAACCACTTTTACCTTCAAACCATTCCCGATTTTAGTTGTGTTATACTGGAAGCTGTATTTCTTGATGACACTTGAACATCTACTCTTTATTTTCTTCCCATGGCCCCTTGTCTGTCTCTCTCCCTCCTCCATCTGTAGTACCAAGTCATTTGTCTATTCTTTTTATATTGTTTACTAATTTGTACTTTGTTATCATGTCTTTTCTTTCTATTTTCTCTTGTAGTGTTGGTAAACCCATCTCTTCAAGTCTTTCTTCATAGCTTAAGTCTTTCAATTCTGGTACCATCTTTGCTATTATCCTCTGTATTCTTTCCGGTTTCTGTATACAAAAATTGGTATCCTTTGTGAACACAGATTGAAAGCTCTCATTCATTAGTTCACTCATCTCTTCAGTAATTTAATAAATTCTTCCCTCTCTTTTAACTTGTTTAAGTCATCCCTATGTTTCATTTTTCCATTTACATATCTGTAGAATTTGGGCTCTGCCTTGCATCTAATGAAATATATTTAGAGAGAGAGAGAGAGAGAGAGAGAGAGAGAGAGAGAGAGAGAGAGAGAGAGAGAGAGAGAGAGAGAGAGAGAGAGAGAGAGAGAGAGAGAGAGAGAGAGAGAGAGAGAGAGAGAGAGAGAAATCAATTTTAAGATAATAATAATAATAATAATAATAATAATAATAATAATAATAATAATAATAATAATAATAATAATAATAATTATTATTATTATTATTATTATTATTATTATTATTATCATCATTATTACTATTACTATTATTATTATTATTAGTAGTAGTAGTACTAGTAGTAGTAGTAGTAGTAGTAGTAGTAGTAGTAGTAGTAATTTTATTGAAATTTCAGTTTCCTAGATTGTGCAATAATGTTTCATATTTTCTTGTATTTATATGATTTTTTGGGGGGAGGAGGGTACTAGGTGCCCAACCACTAAATTTAATTCTTCGCCATTAATTACTTTGTGTGTTTTCATTGCATGCAGTATGTTGTAACTCCTGTATAGACATGCACTGTGTGAACTCAATGTGCCAAGTTATAGTGTAATACCTGAATTGCTCTTTTTTGGCTATATAGTCAGAAAACATTACCTGTATATCTATGTAGCCAACTGAGTAAAGGAAATAAAACAACTCATTTCTGACATAAGGATAAACCACATGGTGATTTAAGATAATCCAGCCGACCTCATAACGTGAGAGGTACACACTGATGAGTTGATAACCCCATGCAGTTATTGTAACTGTGAAAATTGCACTACATGGGAGCTAGGTGTATATTAATGTAAAATAATAATCATAAGAATATTATACTTTTTTTTATCCCTTTATCTTGTCAAGATTTTTTTACCTCTAATTTATCCATGTAGTATTAACTTCAAGAACTGTTATTTTAACAATCATGAAAATTTTTGGGAACTTAACTTCTATCATTGGGAAGAGAATAGTGTGTTTGCAATATTTTATTAGTAGCAAACATATATAAATCATACACAGTTTTAGTGGATAGATTTGCAACTTAAAATTAATTTATCTTCTATTTCAGGTGATAGAGGCCACATCAAACCTGACCAAGATCAGGTGCAACCATCTCACCAGCTTTGGAACAGGAATGTTTGTGGCTCCAAACACCATCAACTTTAGCTATGTCTTCACAAACATGGGTTTTACTGATAATCTCACTATCTACTTAACACTCCTCATCTGCTTGACTATCCTCATAGTTTTGATTATCTGGGCAAGAATTATGGACAGGAAAGATGTGCAAAAGGTGAGTTCATTGGTGGCTCATGTATACTCAAGTGTCCTTACATTTTTATCCCCGTTTGCCAATCTGTTTACAATGATCAGATATGATAGGACATGATAAAATGTCTGTTGAGACTCATAAATTTTGAAGATCATGCCATGGAGATGATGTTCAGAGTGATTTTTCCTCCAGAAGATTCTATATGAGTAAATAAGATGAAGCCTTATGCTGTTTTGTTAGTGTGTTTATGATAAGCAGGACAGGCAAAGATCCTTGACAAGTACTTAACTTGAGCATTCATAACATCACTAGTTGCTTGTGGAGATTTTCATGCAAAAAAAGTCAAGCTGACCATATCACATGTGAAGCCTAGTCATTGCTTGGCTTCTTAATGACAGCCAACTGTGATCTGGTATGTTACTGTGCATGAGAGTCATTGAGGCCTTTCTGAAGATCATTGGTTTTTTTTTTTTTTTATGTAGGAAGGATACTGGCCAAGGGCAACAAAAATCTAATAAAAAAAAATGCCCATTGGAATGCCAGTCCCATAAAAGGGTCAAAGCAGTGGTAAAAAATTGGTGGATAAGTGTCTTGAAACCTCCCTCTTGAAGCAATTCAAGTCATAGGAAGGTGGAAATACAGAAGCAGGCAGGGAGTTCCAGAGTTTACCAGAGAAAGGGATGAATGATTGAGAATACTGGTTAACTCTTGCGTTAGAGAGGTAGACAGAATAGGGGTGAGAGAAAGAAGAAAGTCTTATGCAGCGAGGCCGCGGAAGGAGGGGAGGCATGCAGTTAGCAAGATCAGAAGAGCAGTTGGCATGAAAATAGCGGTAGAAGACAGCTAGATATGCAACATTGCGGCGGTGAGAGAGGGGCTGAAGACAGTCAGTTAGAGGAGAGGAGTTGATGAGACGAAAAGCTTTTGATTCCACCCTGTCTAGAAGAGCAGTATGAGTGGAACCCCCCAGACATGTGAAGCATTCTCCATACATGGACGGATAAGGCCCTTGTACAGAGTTAGCAGCTGGGGGGGTGAGAAAAACTGGCAGAGACGTCTCAGAACACCTAACTTCATAGAAGCTGTTTTAGCTAGAGATGAGATGTGAAGTTTCCAGTTCAGATTATAAGTAAAGGACAGACCAAGGATGTTCAGTGTAGAAGAGGGGGACAGTTGAGTGTCACTGAAGAAGAGGGGATAGTTGTCTGGAAGGTTGTGTCGAATTGATAGATGGAGGAATTGAGTTTTTGAGGCATTGAACAATACCAAGTTTGCTCTGCCCCAATCAGAAATTTTAGCAAGATCAGAAGTCAGGCGTTCAGTGGCTTCCCTGCGTGATATGTTTACCTCCTGAAGGGTTGGATGTCTATGAAAAGACGTGGAAAAGTGCAGGGTGGTATCATCAGCGTAGGAGTGGATAGGACAAGAAGTTTGATTTAGAAGATCATTAATGAATAATAAGAAGAGAGTGGGTGACAGGACAGAACCCTGAGGAACACCACTGTTAATAGATTTAGGAGAAGAACAGTGACCGTCTACCACAGCAGCAATAGAACGGTCAGAAAGGAAACTTGAGATGATGTTACAGAGAGAAGGATAGAAACCGTAGGAGGGTAGTTTGGAAATCAAAGCTTTGTGCCAGACTCTATCAAAGGCTTTTGAGATGTCCAAGGCAACAGCAAAAGTTTCACCAAAGTCTCTAAAAGAGGATGACCAAGACTCAGTAAGGAAAGCCAGAAGATCACCAGTAGAACGGCCTTGACGGAACCCATACTGGCGATCAGATAGAAGGTTGTGAAGTGATAGATGTTTAAGAATCTTCCTGTTGAGGATAGATTCAAAAACTTTAGATAAGCAGGAAATTAAAGCAATAGGACGGTAGTTTGAGGGATTAGAGCGGTCACCCTTTTTAGGAACAGGTTGAATGTAGGCAAACTTCCAGCAAGAAGGAAAGGTAGATGTTGACAGACAGAGCTGAAAGAGTTTGACTAGGCAAGGTGCAAGCACGGAGGCACAGTTTCGGAGAACAATAGGAGGGACCCCATCAGATCCATAAGCCTTCCGAGGGTTTAGGCCAGCAAGGGCATGGAAAACATCATTGCGAAGAATTTTAATACGTGGCATGAAGTAGTCACAGGGTGGAGGAGAGGGAGGAACAAGCCCAGAATCATCCAAGGTAGAGTTTTTAGCAAAGGTTTGAGCAAAGAGTTCAGCTTTAGAAATAGATGTGATAGCAGTGGTGCCATCTGGTTGAAGTAGAGGAGGGAAAGAAGAAGAAGCAAAGTTATTGGAGATATTTTTGGCTAGATGCCAGAAATCACGAGGGGAGTTAGATCTTGAAAGGTTTTGACATTTTCTGTTAATGAAGGAGTTTTTGGCTAGTTGGAAAACAGACTTGGCATGGTTCTGGGCAGAAATATAAAGTGCATGAGATTCTGGTGATGGAAGGCTTAAGTACCTTTTGTGGGCCACCTCTCTATCATGTATAGCACGAGAACAAGCTGTGTTAAACCAAGGTTTAGAAGGTTTAGGACGAGAAAAAGAGTGAGGAATGTACGCCTCCATGCCAGACACTATCACCTCTGTTATGCGCTCAGCACACAAAGACGGGTCTCTGACACGGAAGCAGTAGTCATTCCAAGGAAAATCAGCAAAATACCTCCTCAGGTCCCCCCAACTAGCAGAGGCAAAATGCCAGAGGCACCTTCGCTTAGGGGGATCCTGAGGAGGGATTGGAGTGATAGGGCAAGATAAAGATATGAGATTGTGATCGGAGGAGCCCAACGGAGAAGAAAGGGTGACAGCATAAGCAGAAGGATTAGAGGTCAGGAAAAGGTCAAGAATGTTGGGTGTATCTCCAAGACGGTCAGGAATACGAGTAGGGTGTTGCACCAATTGCTCTAGGTCATGGAGGATAGCAAAGTTGTAGACTAGTTCACCAGGATGGTCAGTGAAGGGAGAGGAAAGCCAAAGCTGGTGGTGAACATTGAAGTCTCCAAGAATGGAGATCTCTGCAAAAGGGAAGAGGGTCAGAATGTGCTCCACTTTGGAAGTTAAGTAGTCAAAGAATTTCTTATAGTCAGAGGAGTTAGGAGAGAGGTATACAGCACAGATAAATTTAGTATGAGAAAGACTCTGTAGTCGTAGCCAGATGGTGGAAAACTCGGAAGATTCAAGAGCGTGGGCACGAGAGCAGGTTAAGTCATTGCGCACATAAACGCAGCATCCAGCTTTGGATTGAAAATGAGGATAGAGAAAGTAGGAGGGAACAGAAAAGGGGCTACTGTCAGTTGCCTCAGACACCTGAGTTTCAGTGAGGAAAAGAAGATGAGGTTTAGAAGAGGAGAGGTGGTGTTCTACAGATTGAAAATTAGATCTTAGACCGCGAATGTTGCAGAAGTTAATGAAGAAAAAGTTGAGGGGGGTGTCAAGACACTTAGGGTCGTCGACGGAAAGGCAGTCCGACCTGGGGACATTTATGGTCCCCTCTCCAGATGGGGACTCCGAGGCTGGTGTAGGAGTCACCATGATTTTAAAATTTTTGAGTGAAGGGTGTGTGTGTGTTATTAGGTGCTTGTAGTTTTGTGTGGAGGAAGAGAGTTGTCTTTAGAGGGCAGGCTGTGACTGTGTTGTGAGACACAAAGGGAAACGTTCAGTGAGGTCACAGCTGGGTTTAATGATAAGTTCACAGCACCCCCTGAACAGTGCTTTAGACCTCACTGGGAGTAATTATCGTTTCAGCAGGTGTCTACTGCCTCCTCCTCGTATAGTTATTGTAAAGTAGTGATTATGATTATTTTGCAACAATCAGTAATGATTGGGGCATGTTGAAGTGTTCTAGTGGAGCAATTAAGTTCAGCCTTTGATCAGCAGATTGAATGCCAAAATAAATTATAGTGTGATATGTACTGTTATGGATACTGAGTTGGCATAACAAAGTAGTCACATGCTTTCATAATGAGTGAGTAGTTATGTCACTTTTACCTCCAAAAACAGAATGAATTCATAATATATATATATATATATATATATATATATATATATATATATATATATATATATATATATATATATATATATATATATATATATATATATATATATATATACAGTAGGGTATGCAGCGACAAACATGATTCATTCCATGTAGCGTTTGTTATGGCAAATATGCTTTATGACGAATGAAGAACCTATGGGAAAAAATAATTGGTTCCTGGGAATCAGAAAATAATATAAAAAAAAATAAAATAAAAAAAACTCAAAATGAGCACATTTGCACTACTAAATTTGAGATAACACAACAAATATATACAATACCCTCCCGAATTTCACACCTATATCCTCCATGTCCTGTTCTTTTTTTCTTTTTTGCTTCTACACACCTGCCATTACACCATTCAAGCTTCCCAATTTTCACTTCATAACTTGATACAAACTGTTGCACCCCTCTCTATACTTGCTCAAAAATATTTCATATTTTTCTTGCACTACTTTACCTTCAAATAGCTCTTTCCAGTTAATTTTTCCATAAAATTTATTAAGCTCTGCAAAGTTTGTCTTAGCATTGTTCTGTCTCCCATTTCTAAATTATTAATTCCTGTGCATCATTGTTTCCTCCTGTAGTACATTTCTATTTATCACATCATCACTTCTTCCAATTGGACTCAATGTATACTTGGTCTACTTTCTGTGGTTTTCATAAACACTTAGTCCAGCTGTGACGGTTCTTCTTCTCCTCTACATCTTGTAAATTGATTCACCCAATGTCTCACTGTATTCACTATCATGGTATGCAACAGTTCTTTGCTCCATGACCCTACATTTTCTTTCACTTCCACCCCCTCCCATTTAATTCCTTTAGTGTTGGAGTCATCTACTAAGAGCACCTTATTACTTTCCTTATTATTTCCTTTATGCTATTTCATGTTCCTAGTTGCATAATTTTATATCTATTGGTCTCCCATGCATTAATTTTTGGTAGTATGTATGTAACAATAACTCTCCTTTTTTCACTTCCTTTGATCTTAATCACAACACTCAAAGTTTCTGCCATTCCATCACCATATTCCATATTCCTCAACAACAATATCCTCTTTTACCAATATCCTCACTCCTTCTCCCTTTCCTTTTCTGTCTCTCCTCTATGTGCTATAACCTTCCTTTGCAAATCTCATCTTTATTTCCTTTTTTTTTTTAGTTTGGTTTCCATTAAACATACCATGTGTGGTTTATTGTCTTTTAGGTAGTTTTTAAGTTAAATTAGGCTCAATACCAAACTATCTATATTTGTATATGTAATTTTTTAGCTTCCACTTGGTGATCTTCTTTGGCATCTTTGTGCCACCATTTCCTCACTTTCATGTCCACAACTTTTCAAATGAATCTCCTCGCTCGTTCTTGTGTTCTCTCCTCATTTTTTTTTACTGGGTCGCTGTCAACTTTTTCAGTTTACTTCTCACTTTTCATTCATGTCTCTCTTTATCCATATTCCCCTTATTCCTTCTACTTTTGCCAGTTTTCCTGTTTGTGTGTGTGTGTGTGTGTGTGTGTGTGTGTGTGTGTGTGTGTGTGTGTGTGTGTGTGTGTGTGTGTGTGTGTGTGTGTGTGTGTGTGTGTGTGTGCATGCGTGCGTGCGTGCGTGAGAGAGAGAGAGAGAGAGAGAGAGAGAGAGAGAGAGAGAGAGAGAGAGAGAGAGAGAGAGAGAGAGAGAGAGAGAGAGAGAGAGAGAGAGAGAGAGAGAGAGAGAGAGAGAGAGAGAGAGAGAAAACAATCCTGATGATTGCTAAATAGAATGAGACTAAATGAGAATGAAAATGGATGAAAGGAGCATAAATGTGAGGGAATGGATGGAAGAAAAATGAAAAGGAATAAAGGACAGGAAAAGAGAATACTTATTTCTTCCTTCTTCCCTTTGATTCTTCACTCACTCCTCACCCTTGCTACTTATATTAATTCTTTCTACTTTCTCCCCATCCTCCCATCCTCTTCCTTCACACTTCCTCCACTTTCTTGTCCCATGTACTCTCCTTCCCAGGTTATTTCCCTTCCTTCTTCCTCCTTCTTTTCCTTTCCTCTCCCTTCCTCTTATGTCTTGCTTCAAATCTCCCTCCCTGTCATCTCTCCTTCCCCCTTATCTGTCAGAATTAAGGAACAAGGGAATAATTCTTCACTCTTTCTCCCCTTCATTTGTTTTATGTCATTTTTGCCTCATCCTTTCTCACTCTCTGACTCTTGTATTATTCCATTTTTATTCATTTGTTTATTTATTTATTTATTTTTTTTTATTTATTTATTTATTTATTTAGAGAGAGAGAGGTGTTGTCATTTTTTAGCATTTTCCAACCTGGGGAGCTGCCAAACTTTGTACTGGGCAAACTATTGGATTAAAACCTAAGATCAGTAATAACCTCACAAGCTGATTGGTGGTGGAGACCATCCTTGTGCCCCTCCCAACAGCTCGTGGTGGTAGCCTTAGTCTGGTCAGGTGTGGCTCTTCCTGTGCCTGGGCCTTGTGGAGCACCACAAGTGCTCCAACATTCTGCCAGTGTTCCAGGGAGTCCAAGGATGCCAGGTCCTGTCTGTGATGGTGGTTGGAGGTGGTTGCTCTCCATCAGGTGCATGACTTGCTGCTCAACTTTGTCCAGCTTCCTCATGTGCATGTCAGGGCGGCATACTCCAGGTAAGGCCGTATCTGTGCTTTATACAACAGTATTCCTCTGCTGTCGAGGAAGGATGCTACCCTGTGCAAGGCAGAGACATGGAGGGAAGCTTGCCAAATGACAGTCTGGAGGTTTAGGTCAAAGTGTAATTTCCAGTTCACATCCACTCTGAGATCTTGATGTGGTCCTGGAGAGGCAGTGCTTTGCCTCCAAACATCACCTGCCCCTCCAGCTTGCACAGGATGGCTGTGGATCAGGACACTAACATCACATGTGTCTTGTTGGGGGCAAAGTTAACCTGCCATTGCCCTCCCCACTCCTTTATCAGGTTGAGTTTATGGCTAAACTCAACAGCCACTTGCTGGCTGTCCTGATGTCTGCAGGAGTGGGAGAGGATGTAGTTGTCAGTATAGGCAGATATATCTGGCACAAGCTGCAGCAGGTCATCCTCTTATAGGTTCCACAGGATCAGGCCCAATATGGAGCCCTGTTTAACCAATGCACGCACCATCAGGGCCAGTGATACCTGACCGTTCATGACAACCTGAAAAGTCCTGTCCTGGAGGTAATCACTCAGTAAATGGAGCAGGTCACTTTGAATGCCCTTGGCATGCAGCTTCACCAGCAGGCCTGTGTGCCACACCCAGTCAAAAGCTCCTACTATGTTCAGGGCAACTGCCAGGGTGTCCAATGCATCACTGAGGGTGTCCTGCCAGTCACAGGAGAGGAGTAGGAGGAAGTCTGAGGTGGACCATCCAGCTAGAGGAAGCTTTTATCATCCAGGTGATGGCATGATTCCTCCACCACAATCCTCTCGAACATCTTGCCCACCACAGATAGTAGGCAGATTGGCCTCTTAGTTGCCTCGATCAGACTTGGCATTCCTCTTGTGGACTGGCACCACACATGCCTCCTTCCACACCGGTGGCCAAGTGTTTTTCTCTAGGCAGGCCATGAAGACCTGTGACAGCGGCCCTACCAGCCTCCTTGCGCAATGCTTCAGGGTCTGTGAGCTGATATTGTCTGGCCCTGTGGCCTTCCTAATGTCGACTCCTCTCAGCAGGTGCTCCATCTTCTCTCTTGTCACCTCTGAGATTGTGACCATCTCAGCTGCCTCCTGTTCCAGGCTTGGGGGAGACCTCCTGGGGTTGTTGATGATCATCTTTGCTGTGAAGTGCTCAGCTAGTAGCTCTGTCTTGTCTTGGCTGCTGGTTGCATGAGGACCATCTGGCCTGGTGAGGGGAGGAATGGCTTCCTGGCAGTTCAGTCCCTGCCTCTCCTTTACAAGGGTCCACCAGGTCTTATTGCCAACTCCGGGCCTGCACAGCTTGGCTCGGAGGTCTGCCTTCCACCTTTTGCCCACTTGCTGGTGGCCTCCATGTATGTGCATGCCACCCAGTGCAGGCTCTTGTTCCTTTGTGAGAGGTTCCTCTTGCACCAGAGCCAGGCAGAGTATCTCCTCTTAGCAGCTAGGTGACAGTGACAGCCAAAGTAGGGGAGGTCTGAGGGGCTGGAGGCAAAGCAGCAGTGTGGAACATGTTCCTCCTGTAGGGCTAGTATGCATGCGGTGAGAACTTGTGCCTTGCACACTGCTCCTCCAGAGAGCAGACTGTCCCAGTTGGTGCTACGCAGAACTTGATGCAGAGAGACCCAGTCAGCTTGATCCCACAGCCAAACAGAGCAGGAAGTGGCCTCATCACATGCTGTGCTCATGTTTATGTGGGTCAGGACAGTGTAATGATCTGAGCTGCCCACAGGCCTAAGATGATGACAGTCAACAGCCCCCTCCTGCAAGTTGGCGATGACAGGGTCAAGCTACCCTCCCCACATGTGGGTGGGGAAGTTGACGTAGTTTGCCAGGTAATGCACAGTTAGGAGACTCTCATAGGCGTTCCACTCCAGGTGGTGGTTCATGTCCCCCCATGATGACTTGCAAGCAGCAGTGTGTCATCAGCATCCTGTCCAAGTTGTCTGTGAGGAATTCTATGTGCCTATGGCCTTAGCGTGGAGGGCGATACATGGCGCACAGCAGCAGTCTTGCGCTATCCCTCATCATTATTCGGAAGAACAGTGCCTAAATCACTGCTGGCATTTCCACTTGCAATGTCTGAGCCTGCATGCCCTCATGGAAGCATACAGCAGCACTGCCACCAGTTTGCTCAGGCCTGTCCCTCCTGGTCCAGCGAGTGTAGCCACAGATCCTCCCAAAGGGTGGCATGACCTCATTGTTTAGTCAAATCTTCATTTCTACAACAATGTCCACACTGTGCCTCAGGATAAAGCTATGAGTGAGGTCACCGATATTTGTGTGCAGGCCACAAACATTTGCTGAGAGGACAGTCAATTTACTCCATATGCTCTATGGTGACATGATGGGGGAGTGGTTACTGTGGGTGGAGGACAGCAGGGTTATTCAGTTGAGGGTTGTGGGGCCAACCAGTTGTTTGCCCCCACTGATGCTGTGGCGATTGTGCCAGGGAGTGGGAGAAACCATCATGGCCGACGGCGCAAGACTTGAGAGAAAATGACTGATGGATTGACACAGTCAATCTGATAATTAATGTGACCTGACTCGGTCACTCATAGAGAAGTGACAATGCCTGGAGGAAACGTTGTCAAGTATTGTGATGTTTGCAAAAATCAATGCAATTATCACTGAAGAATAAACATTTATTACATTAACTTGCCTTTTCAGAGCATTACATTGTATATATTCTACAGCTCCATTTAATTCTGAAGTAGTAAGTACTGGACATTTGCATTGGTAGTGTGGCAGTGTTGTAGGCTGGGAAATCCCCAGAAAGGACAACGCCCAAACACTCAGGATAAAATGGTCAGACCATAGGCGGAAAACATGATGATTCCACAACTTGGATAGTGCGAAACTCAGGAGGGTAGAGTGTGTGTGTGTGTGTGTGTGTGTGTGTGTGTGTGTGTGTGTGTGTGTGTGTGTGTGTGTGTGTATATATATATATATATATATATATATATATATATATATATATATATATATATATATATATATATATATATATATATATATATATATATATTTTTTTTTTTTTTTTTTTTTTTCCTTTTTTATGTAGGAGGTACACTGGTCAAGGGCAACAAAAAATCCAGTAAATTTAAAAAGCCAACTGAGATGCCATTCCCATAAAAGGTTCCAAAGCAGTAGTCAAAAATTGAAGGATAAGTGTCTTGAAATCTCCCTCTTGAAGGAATTCAATTCATAGGAAGGTGGAAATACAGAAGCAGGCAAGGAGTTCCAGAGTTTACCAGAGAAAGGGATGAATGATTGAGAATACTGGTTAACTCTTGCATTAGAGAGGTGGACAGAATAGGGATGAGAGAAAGAAGAAAGTCTTGTGCAGCGAAGCCGTGGGAGGAGGGAGGCATGCAGTTAGCAAGATCAGAAGAGCAGTTAGTATGAAAATAGCGGTAGAAGACAGCTAGAGATGCAACACTGCGACGATGAGAGAGAGGCTGAAGACAGTCAGTTAGAGGAAAGGAGTTAATGAGATGAAAAGCTTTTGATTCTACCCTGTCTAGAAGAGCAGTATGAGTGGAACCCCCCCAGACATGTGAAGCATACTCCATACATGGACGGATAACGCCCTTGTACAGAGTTAGCAACTGGGGGGGTGAAAAAAACTGGCAGAGACATCTCAGAATGCCTAACTTCATAGAAGCTGTTTTAGCTAGAGATGAGATGTGAAGTTTCCAGTTCAGATTATAAATAAAGGACAGACCAAGAATGTTCAGTGTAGAAGAGGGGGACAGTTGAGCATTATTGAAGAAGAGGGGATAGTTGTCTGGAAGGTTGTGTCGAGTTGATAGATGGAGGAATTGAGTTTTTGAGGCATTGAACAATACCAAGTTTGCTCTGCCCCAATCAGAAATTTTAGAAAGATCAGAAGTCAGGCATTCTGTGGCTTCCCTGCATGAAATGCTTACTTCCTGAAGTATTGGGTGTTTATGAAAAGACATGGAAAAGTACAGGGTGATATTGTCAGCATAGGAGTGGATAGGACAAGAAGTTTGGTTTAGGTCATTTATGAATAATAAGATGAGAGTGGGTGAGAGGACAGAATCCTGAGGAACACCACTGTTAATAGATTTAGGAGAAGAACAGTGACTGTCTACCACAGCAGCAATAGAACAGTCAGAAAGGAAACTTGATATGAAGTTATATGGGGAAGGATAGAAGCCATAGGAGGGTAGTTTGGAAATCAAAGCTCTGTGCCAGATTCTATCAAAAGCTTTTGATATATCCAAGGCAACAGCAAAAGTTTCACCAAAATCTCTAAAAGAGGATGATGAAGACTCAGTAAGGAAAGCCAGAAGATCACCAGTAGAGTAACCTTGATTGAACCCATACTGGCGATCAGATAGAAGGTCGTCAAGTGATAGATGTTTAAGAATCTTCCTGCTAAGGATAGATTCAAAAACTTTAGATAGGCAGGAAATTAAAGCATTAGGATGGTAATTTGCGGGATTAGAACAGTCACCCTTTTTAGGAACAGGCTGAATGTAGACAAACTTCCAGCAAGAAGGAAAGGTAGATATTGACAGACAGTTGAAAGAGTTTGACTAGGCAAGGTGCAAGCATGGAGGCACAGTTTTGGAGAACAAAATGATGCTGGTGCTGGTGCATCAGAGAAACACAGAGTCTGTAATGGTTTGAAAAAGCTAATTTTAATTCCTTGCCACTTTGAAATTGTTCTTTTCTTCAACTATGGCTTCTTGAAGGGTAATCTTGAAGAATTCTGAGATTTCCACAATAAACACATATCTTTATTCTTGGTGTGTTCCACAAATTGTAGCAGTGTCCATACAGCTACGCACCTCTGATAGTTTTGGCAATGTCACCAGCATCTCGTCTTCCATGGGATGGCATGTTTATAGAAAATTATGATAATTCAAACACAACAAATAAAGGGTAAAAAAACATAGAGCAATGAGCTACACATATTACACTGATGTAAAAGTAACCACCTGCAAACAAGCAGTCTATTCTTGAAGCAGCGGTACATCTGTTCCATGTTCATCCACACTGGAACTGTTCTATTCCGCTTGGATGCCATTGTTTTTCGTGAAATTTAGGCTTAATAAGTGAGATGTACACTGTTCTCTATGCTCTGACGCTGCACAGTAGGTACAAACGCGATATGTACACCCTCAGGCCACTGCCTTTGAAAAAAACTTGGTGCCTGTAAAAATATTACCATATTTGATGGCTCATGAGATGCCCTTTAAAAAAAAAAAAAAATCAGAAAATGAACCTGAGTCCTATGAGGTCAAGGTTCAGCATTGAGGCAGTGGTTGGTGGCAAGTCTATGGCAACACAGGCTCTAAAATCAAACCCCAGACATCTTCACACATGTAAACAAAGTGATGTTGGTACTACACCACAAATGAACTCTTTCTTTCAAGGTAACAATATACAATAGGTCATGCTTACCGGTAATTCACATAGAATGATATCAGTCTAGAAGAATATGCCTAAGTGACCATGCATCATGCATTGCACGTACCAAAACAAACACGCGCTCGGTTATGCGTCGAACCCACTGACACGGGCAAGCTTCAATGCATTCTTTACAGTGTGATGCCGTTACTCCTTGAGGTAAGACACACTTTCATACAATTAAAATTGCACCTATCTTTTAACATTGTTATGAACAAACTTTATTATCCCTGTAATCTCTCAGTCACTGCCGACGCCATATGCCAGGTACATGTTTACATCTCAACAGTATTGGTACGTAGGCTACTAGCAAATTTTCGAGTTTTTAAATGCCAAATATTGGGATCTAATAATGATCTGAATGCATGTAAAAGTCTTCAAATGTCAGGTGAAATCCTTCACTTCATATTCAGAGCTTAGATCCGCTCATTTATCTTTTTTTTTTTTTTTCTTTCTTCATTGTCTGCCAAAACTGGATGCGTTTTATGAGCCATCAAATACGGTACATTATAATGTGAGAGAGGATGGGTTGGAGTATAACGTGCAAGTGAGTTATTTTTAGTATCTGAACCGGCTCTAAGACTCGGAACCGATTCCAAGCAAGGCCTAGTGGAACCGTCGGAACTGATTCCGGAAGCGGTCCACCGAGCCCTAGAAAGGAATGAGCTGGTAATCACGAAGGGCCAATGCAGCTAATGGGCTGTGGCGATCCCCAAGAGAGATACAAAGAAAAAAAGAGAAGAGTAGTGCACCTTTCATGCCAGAGTATTTGGGTTCTTGCTGCAATGCTCAAATGGAAAATAGCTGCACTTCACCACTTCACTTGGCAAAACACCAAGAAAAGTGCCTGTTCCTTTCTACAACACTGGTCACCTGCCGCTGCAACGACGTGACTGCGCCCCGGGGCATGATGTGAGGTTAGTGTGCCCTGGCAGACTAAGACAGTGAGTACTTGACACTAGCTGAGCGACGATGTGTACGAATTGTAATCTTGTGGCGTGCTCTGCCCCTGCAACTGTTCTGTGAGGTGAGACGTGCTACCTAGCGACAGAGACGCTTTGCAGATGGTGCGACCTGACATGCTGTAGTGTGGTAGTGTGCCTTGTGCCCTGTGGTACAACTCTTGTGTGGGCAATAAAGAAGGGAGTGCTAGTGAGCCTGTGTGTTGTTACCCCTTCCCCCCCTCTCAGTAGTCTGTTGAGTCCAGACAGGTGCCGCGTGTACGTGCCTCGCACCCACTAGCCAAACGGGCCAAACTACGACAAAGGTGGTAGATTCCTGTTGTGTGCGCTGACTGCCTTTGAGGTGCTGGTGGAGCTGAAGGTGCCTGTAGGCCAGAAAAAGGGGGGTGCACAACAATATTAACAAAAAAATTATTTCAAAATACATATCATCAGTTCTGGCATATTTTCTCTAAACCTACAATATTTTGTGATCGAGATTTTTCATGTGATTGGTCCAGGAGAACCCAGGAATATAGTTATTTTCCAGTTGCCTTGTAAACCAAAGGATATTACTTGGCACTATATCCAAACATCAACAATGATTTGTAGTTTACAATTTCTTTTAATTTTCTTGTTCTAAATTTTACTGTTTCCAAAAGTATATACAAAATTTTGTTTACATAACCAAAGTGAAAGTAAAATTTTATATCCATGGCTGTTTCTTCAGGTTATAAAATTAATTTCATGGGATTATTATTTGGATGGTATTTTTTATTTTTTATTTTTTTTTATTGCTATTTTGTCCCCATGACAATTGCTTAAATCTCCCTTTCATTTCCCAGCTTGGGGCCACACCACTACCAGACAACAAGGTGGAAGACAAGTACTTGTATGAAATGTTGGTCATCACGGGTAACCTAAAGGGTGCTCAGACTGACTCCAAGGTGCAGTTCATTCTATCAGGAGACAGAGATGAGACAGATATACGGACACTTGCAGATAATCAGAGGAAGATACTACAGAAAGATTCTGTGGATGTGTTTGTGATGGCTGTACCAAGGTAAAATTAATATTTAGTTAATTAGTAATGATAAAATGAAAAAAAGGTATTAAGTCATAAGGATGGTCAGGTTACTTTGTTTATTTTGTGCCAAAGATAGGAAGCATGAGATGAGGATAATTTTGTCTGGAACAGTTACTGGCAAAATTTTGGATAGGGTTGACATATTTAAAAAAAAATAAATGGATGAAATATATTGTATTTCAAAGTATGAGTTGGAATGATTTTGGTCAAGTCAGGAGTGAAGAGTTTAGGAAGTTGAGAGAGGCATTAAATAAGGTGAATGATAGGGGAGATGTCCCTGTGTTGTGTGATGTTTTGCTGAGGAGAGGAGTTGGAGTTAAATGGTTGTGTAAAAAAGCTAAAGCAATAAATTGCAAGGTTATGACTCATTGTAAAAATAATGGATGAACTTTCATCTACAACTGGGACCACTTTTACAGTAGAAAGCCTGTATTCCTTGGATGGAGTGCACCTTTCATGCCAGAGTATTTGGGTTCTTGCTGCAAATGGAAAATAGCTGCACTGTACTACTTTCTTCACTTGGCAAGAGGGACAAGGGTATTATGAGAAAGGTATTGGATAAAAAAATATTAAATTTAGAAAGGACACTAGCAAAGTGAAGGTGAGGAGTAGTATTTTTATTCTTTTTTTTATGTAGGAGGGATACTAGCCAAGGGCAATAAAAACCCAATGAAAAAAAAAAAAAGCCCACTGAGATGCCAGTCCCAGAAAAGGGTCCAAAGCGATAGTCAAAAATTGAAGGATAAGTGTCTTGAAACCTCCCTCTTGAAGGAATTCAAGCCATAGGAAGGTGGAAATACAGAAGCAGGCAGGGAGTTCCAGAGTTTAACAGAAAGAGATGAATGCTTGAGAATACTGGTTAACTCATGCATTAGAGAGGTGGACAGAATAGGGGTACGAGTGCTTAGTACACAAAGTGGAGAAGTATTGTAATCCCTAACAACATGTGCACCATGCAGCGGACTGACAGGCAACACATTTGTGTCATACAATTACTTGCCTTTGTCGTGTTTCTATGTTGCACAATCTTGCTGCATTCCTAATCTTTAAGCCTGGCTTTTGTGGGTTCAAGGGAATGCGTTTTAAGTTTTTATAATTTTTACTTAATTTGTATTATTTACATATATTTACACTCAGATGATGATATGTGACATCCAACAACAACGAAAGACTACGAAAATTGTTTCGTCTCTCTTCAAATAAATTCCATTAAATATCTCAAACACTTAACATTACACTTCCAATTCAAATCACTTCACATACTTAATATTCGTGATAAATCTCATCCTACACAAACCTTGCAACTAATATCCAATGAGGAAACACATCCTACACCTACTCAATCCCTCTCTGTCAATATATAACACCAACATTTTGCTCTGACTGCATTACAATTTTCTGGCTCTACTTATTGGTACTGTGACAGGTGGTTTGCCTATCTTGACTTTCTGGTTTGACAGCTCTGTCAAGCTTGTCACTCTGTCTGTTTCTGTCTTTTCCCATCTCCTATACCTCATAATATACGTATGATGTCAGAGACCTTTTATCCCAACAAGGCTTCTGTTGCTATAAGATTTATTTTCCAATACTTTAGTCATGCGGTTTATTTTGCTATAACTTTCAATAAGATTAATTTTTGAGTAACTATATTTATTTTTTTCATACTTTGATCATATGGTTTATTTTTCTATACTTTCCTAAGTTTCATTTTCAAGTAATCATATTTATCTTCACATACTTCACTCATGCAGTTTATTTTCCCATAACTTTCAATATTCAATATATATCCAGGAGGAGGCAGTAGACACCTGCCAAAACGATAATTACTCCCAGTGAGGTCTAAAGCACTGTTCAGGGGGTGCTGTGAACTTATCATTAAACCCAGCTGTGACCTCACTGAACGTTTCCCTTTGTGTCTCACAACACAAGGGGTAGTCACAGCCTGCCCTCTAAAGACAACTCTCTTCCTCCACACAAAACTACAAGCACCTAATAACACACACACCCTTCACTCAAAAATTTTAAAATCATGGCGACTCCTACACCAGCCTCGGAGTCCCCATCTGGGGAGGGGACCATAAATGTCCCCAGGTCGGACTGCCTTTCCGTCGACGACCCTAAGTGTCTTGACACCCCCCTCAACTTTTTCTTCATTAACTTCTGCAACATTCTCAGTCTAAGATCTAATTTTCAATCTGTAGAACACCACCTCTCCTCTTCTAAACCTCATCTTCTTTTCCTCACTGAAACTCAGATGTCTGAGGCAACTGACAGTAGTCCCTTTTCTGTTCCCTCCTACTTTCTCTATCTTCATTTTCGATCCAAAGCTGGATGCTGCGTTTATGTGCGCAATGACTTAACCTGCTCTCGTGCCCACGCTCTTGAATCTTCCGAGTTTTCCACCATCTGGCTACGACTACAGAGTCATTCTCATACTAAATTTATCTGTGCTGTATACCTCTCTCCTAACTCCTCTGACTATAAGAAATTTTTTGACTACTTAACTTCCAAAGTGGAGCACATTCTGACCCTCTTCCCTTTTGCAGAGATCTCCATTCTTGGAGACTTCAATGTTCACCACCAGCTTTGGCTTTCCTCTCCCTTCACTGACCATCCTGGTGAACTAGCCTACAACTTTGCTATCCTCCATGACCTAGAGCAATTGGTGCAACACCCTACTCGTATTCCTGACCGTCTTGGAGATACGCCCAACATTCTTGACCTTTTCCTGACCTCTAATCCTTCTGCTTATGCTGTCACCCTTTCTTCTCCGTTGGGCTCCTCCGATCACAATCTCATATCTTTATCTTGTCCTATCACTTCAATCCCTCCTCAGGATCCCCCTAAGCGAAGGTGCCTCTGGCGTTTTGCCTCTGCTAGTTGGGGGGACCTGAGGAGGTATTTTGCTGATTTTCCTTGGAATGACTACTGCTTCCGTGTCAGAGACCCGTCTTTGTGTGCTGAGCGCATAACAGAGGTGATAGTGTCTGGCATGGGGGCGTACATTCCTCACTCTTTTTCTCGTCCTAAACCTTCTAAACCTTGGTTTAACACAGCTTGTTCTCGTGCTATACATGATAGAGAGGTGGCCCACAAAAGGTACTTAAAACTTCCATCACCAGAATCTCATGCACTTTATATTTCTGCCCGGAACCATGCCAAGTCTGTTCTCCAACTAGCCAAAAACTCCTTCATTAACAGAAAATGTCAAAACCTTTCAAGATCTAACTCCCTTTGTGATTTCTGGCATCTAGCCAAAAATATCTCCAATAACTTTGCTTCTTCTTCTTTCCCTCCTCTACTTCAACCAGATGGCACCACTGCTATCACATCTATTTCTAAAGCTGAACTCTTTGCTCAAACCTTTGCTAAAAACTCTACCTTGGATGATTCTGGGCTTGTTCCTCCCTCTCCTCCACCCTCTGACTACTTCATGCCACCTAATAAACTTCTTCGCTATGATGTTTTCCATGCCCTCGCTGGCCTAAACCCTCGGAAGGCTTATGGACCTGATGGGGTCCCTCCTATTGTTCTCCGAAACTGTGCCTCCGTGCTCTGTCTGTCAACATCTACCTTTCCTTCTTGCTGGAAGTTTGCCTACATTCAACCTGTTCCTAAAAAGGGTGACCACTCTAATCCCTCAAACTACTGTCCTATTGCTTTAATTTCCTGCTTATCTTAAGTTTTTGAATCTATCCTCAACAGGAAGATTCTTAAACATCTATCACTTCACAACCTTCTATCTGATCGCCAGTATGGGTTCCGTCAAGGCCGCTCTACTGGTGATCTTCTGGCTTTCCTTACTGAGTCTTGGTCATCCTCTTTTAGAGATTTTGGTGAAACTTTTGCTGTTGCCTTGGACATATCAAAAGCCTTTGATAGAGTCTGGCACAAAGCTTTGATTTCCAAACTACCCTCCTACGGTTTCTATCCTTCTCTCTGCAACTTCATCTCAAGTTTCCTTTCTGACCGTTCTATTGCTGCTGTGGTAGACGGTCACTGTTCTTCTCCTAAATCTATTAACAGTGGTGTTCCTCAGGGTTCTGTCCTGTCACCCACTCTCTTATTATTCATTAATGATCTTCTAAACCAAACTTCTTGTCCTATCCACTCCTATGCTAATGATACCACCCTGCACTTTTCCACGTCTTTTCATAGACGTCCAACCCTTCAGGAGGTAAACATATCACGCAGGGAAGCCACAGAACGCCTGACTTCTGATCTTTCTAAAATTTCTGATTGGGGCAGAGCAAACTTGGTATTGTTCAATGCCTCAAAAACTCAATTCCTCCATCTATCAACTCGACACAACCTTCCAGACAACTATCCCCTCTTCTTCAATGACACTCAACTGTCTCCCTCTTCTACACTGAACATCCTCAGTCTGTCCTTTACTTATAATCTGAACTGGAAACTTCACATCTCATCTCTAGCTAAAACAGCTTCTATGAAGTTAGGTGTTCTGAGACGTCTCCGCCAGTTTTTCTCACCCCCCAGCTGCTAACTCTGTACAAGGGCCTTATCCGTCCATGGATGGAGTATGCTTCACATGTCTGGGGGGGTTCCACTCATACTGCTCTTCTAGAAAGGGTGGAATCAAAAGCTTTTCATCTCATCAACTCCTCTCCTCTAACTGACTGTCTTCAACCTCTCTCTCACCGCCGCAATGTTGCATATCTAGCTGTCTTCTACCGCTATTTTCATGCCAACTGCTCTTCTGATCTTGCTAACTGCATGCCTCCCCTCCTTCCACGGCCTCGCTGCAGAAGACTTTCTTCTTTCTCTCACCCCTATTCTGTCCACCTCTCTAATGCAAGAGTTAACCAGTATTCTCAATCATTCATCCCTTTCTCTGGTAAACTCTGGAACTCCCTGCCTGCTTCTGTATTTCCACCTTCCTATGACTTGAATTCCTTCAAGAGGGAGGTTTCAAGACACTTATCCACCAATTTTTGACCACTGCTTTGACCCTTTTTTTGGGACTGGCATTTCAGTGGGCATTTCTTTTATTAAATTTTTGTTGCCCTTGGCCAGTATCCTTCCTACATAAAAAAAAAAAAAAAAAAAAAAAAATACCTGACACTGACTTTGCACACATACATCTTGCATCAAACATCTTGTCGTACTCTGCCTCTCACACACTGTGCCCCAAGGCCAGCTCCAGCTTTCCATGTTTTCTGGAATGGAGTGCGGACTGACACATAGTGCAGACTGACACATACATACAAGTTGCAGTAAAAAGTTTAGAGTGAGGAAGATTGTGGAGTGTTGCAAGATATCAGAGTGGAGTCATAGATGGGAAATGGAATTTAATCAAGAGAAATGTAAAGTAATGGAGTGTGGAAAGTGTATGAGGAGAGTAAAAGAAAATTATGTGTTGAATGGTAAGAGGTTGAGTAGAGCAGAAGAGGAAATGGAAAATTGACCCTGGAGAGACACATTAGCAAAATTAGAAGAGAAACTTATAACTTGTTGAAAAGAATAAGGATGGATTTTGCATATATGGATGAAGAGATGATCAGGAAGATGATTATATCACTGATTAGATCTAGGCTGGAGTATACAGCTGCAGTGTGATCACCCTACAAGAAAAAGAATATAAGGAAGTTGGAAAGAGTTCAGAGAGCAGCAACAAAGATGGTACCAGTTATCAGGGACTTCTCACATGAAGAGAGATTGGCAAGGTTACATCTACCAGTGTTGGAAAAAAAAGGAAAG
Organism: Scylla paramamosain; assembly: GCF_035594125.1. NCBI lineage: Eukaryota > Metazoa > Arthropoda > Malacostraca > Decapoda > Portunidae > Scylla > Scylla paramamosain. The sequence continues at coordinate 13,608,113 of NC_087175.1, forward strand.
AAAGGAGAGATTTTATTGTATTATATCAAACTTATGAGAAAGTGGAGGAGGTGGACTGGAATGACTTGAGGGTTTGGGATACACAAGGTATTAGAGGACATGGAAAGAGACTGATGAGGAATGCTTGTAAAAGAAACATAAAAAAAGTATAGTATCCTGTATAGAAGTATTGATTCATGGAATAATAGTTTGGACAAGGAGATAGTAAATGCAAAAAGTATACATGGATCCAGGGCTAAGTTGGATATTAAAAGATATGGAGATGGGACAGCACAAGCATAGCTCCTTTCTCATAAAGCACAACTAGGTAAATACAAGCATAGCTCCTTTCTCATAAAGCACAACTAGGTAAATACAACTACACAAATAGACATGCACACACCAGCGCAACCACACACTTCATCAGTTTAACTATGGTACATTACTATTATTATTTATTTATTTTTATTTATTTTTTTTATGTAGGAGGGACACTGGCCAAGGACAATAAAAATCCAATAAAAAGAAAAAGCCCACTGAGATGCCAGTCCCAAAAAAGGGTCTAAAGTAGTAGTCAAAAAATGAAGGATAAGTGTCTAGAAACCTCCCTCTTGAAGTAATTCAACTCATAGGAAGGTGGAAATACAGAAGCAGGCAGGGAGTTCCAGAGTTTACCAGAAAAAGGGATGAATGATTGAGAATACTGGTTAACTCTTGCATTAGATAGGTGGATAGAATAGGGGTGAGAGGAAGAAGAAAATCTTGTGCAGTGAGGCCACAAGAGGAGGGGAGGCATGTAGTTAGCAAGATCAGAAGAGCAGTTAGCATGAAAATAGCAGTAGAAGACAGCTAGAGATGCAACATTGCGGCGATGAGAGAGGCTGAAGACAGTCAGTTAGAGGAGAGGAGTTAGGAGAGGAGTTGATGAGATGAAAAGCTTTTGATTCCACCCTGTCTAGAAGAGCAGTATGAGTGGAACCCCCCAGACATGTGAAGCATACTCCATACATGGATGGATAAGGCCCTTGTACAGAGTTAGCAGCTCGGGGGGGGGGTGAGAAAAACTGGCAGAGACGTCTCAGAATGCCTAACTTCATAGAAGCTGTTTTAGCTAGAGATAAGGTGTGAAGTTTTCAGTTCAGATTATAAGTAAAGGACAGACCAAGGATGTACAAGCGAGATGTAGAAGAGGGGGACAGTTGAATGTCATTGAAGAAGAGGGGATAGTTGTCTGGAAAGTTGTGTTGAGTTGACAGATGGAGGAATTGAGTTTTTGAGGCATTGAACAATAACAAGTTTGCTCTGCCCCAATCAGAAATTCTAGAAAGATCAGAAGTCAGGTATTCTGTGGCTTCCCTGTATGAAATGCTTACTTCCTGAAGGGTGAGAGTGGGTGACAGGACAGAACCCTGAGGAACACCACTGTTAATAGATTTAGGAGAAGAACAATGACCATCTACCGCAGCAGCAATAGAACGGTCAGAAAGGAAACTTGAGATGAAGGATAGAAGTCATAGGAGGGTAGTTTGGAAATCAAAGCTTTGTGCCAGACTCTATCAAAAGCTTTTGATATGTCCAAGGCACCAGCAAAAGTTTCACCAAAATCTCTAAAAGAGGATGACCAAGACTCAGTAAGGAAAGTGAGATCACCAGTAGAGTGGCCTTGACAGAACTCATACTGGTGATTAGATAGAAGGTTGTGAAGTGATAGATGTTTAAGAATCTTCCTGTTGAGGATAGATGCAAAAACTTTAGATAGGCAGGAAATTAAAGCAATAGGACAGTAGTTTGAGGGATTAGAATGGTCACCCTTTTTTTAGGAACAGGCTGAATGTAGGCAAACTTCCAGGAAGAAGGAAAGGTAGATGTTGATAGATAGAGCTAAAAGAGTTTGACTAGGCAAGGTGCAAGCACGGAAAACATCATTGTAATTATAATATAATTACACATTATTATATATCCCCTTCATATTATTTATTTTAATAGTGCATGTGTTGAAAACAATGGATGATAAGTGTAATGAAAGAGGGTGCAAAGATTACACTACCTTGGTATCTTTTACACAGCCTCGCCCATCTTTATGTGGGGTTGCTGATTACATTACTTTGGTATACCTATGTACTCAAAATAGCTACTTGTAAATAATAACACTTAAGACTGCAAACCTTGGTAACCTTTCAGGCCTCTCGGAGATTTGCAGTTCTTACGAGTCTGGCATGACAATAGTGGCCTTGGACCTGATGCCTCATGGTACCTCAGCTTCATTGTCTTGAGGGATGTGCAGACAGGCAAGAAATATGAATTCATCGCCAACGATTGGCTGGCAGTGGAATACGGGGATGGTCAGGTGGGCAGACAGTGCAGTGGTGCCATCTCTCCTGTCATAGTATATTCTTTGCACATTTTTAACTGTCATGCACATTATGTGGTGTAGACCATTTATAGTCTTTCTTTTTTTATTTATCATTTGTAATTATTCTTATGATATATAAATATTTGAACTTAAACATACACATGCACATCCCTGAGGTTCTTTCGGACCACTTCATTCAATTTTTTTTTAGGATATACCTCTGCTCTGGTAACTATATTCTGACCTATTTTCACCCAGTCACTACCCACCAACTTCTCAGCATGCTTAGACCATATCAGTCTACCTTTCATCACCACACTAATGCATTACTATCAGTTCATCATCTGCAGTCCCAGGTTTATTATTCAGTCATGTGATACACATACATCTTCAGTCATTATTCATTTTATCCTGCACCTTCCTCCTCCATTGCCCAGATTTTACAACAATGCAGCACTACACTCATCATACGGGCCACACATTAGTGCCCTTTGTACCTCAGAGACTCCTGTGATTGCCAATAAAGGAAAATTCCTTCAACCTCCTCCATCCAATTCTAACTTTCAGCTCAGCACTAGCTGTACATCACAATTATAAGAATTACTCTCTTCCAGCTTTAATTTTTTTTTTATTTATTTATGTATTTATTTATATACATATATATTTTGCCAGATTGACCGATTGTTATCAGTGGCAGGCTCAGAGGAGAGGAAGGCATTCAAGCACCTCTTCAGAAACACATCCAACAAAGAGCTCAGTGATGGTCATCTCTGGTTCTCTGTATTCCTCCGACCTTATCGCTCTCGCTTCACTAGGTAATATCATGGATGTATTTTTTTTACTGGGGCTGGGAACTTTGTACACATACAAGCTAAGGGATCAAATTGATACACAAGCTGTTTTGTATGAGGACCCTTTGAAAAGTGATCATTTAATGATTGAAAAAAAAGCATCTTACTTTTGAGTTCAGCTATAATCTCCTCTGAAATAGATTTTTTATGACTCCACACAGTCAGCCAGCAGTCCTACCATTGCTGGAAACACCAGTTTTGTATTAGTTAGTAGTTGTACCGTTGAATTCCTCTCAACTCTCAGACCATCTAATAAAATAGCATGTGCTGAGCTGTCACTAATCCCAGTAACCTCAACAACTCACATAGTCAGCTGGTGGTATACCAGAATTAGATTTTCAGTGACATAATGTATGAGTGTATTAATTTCCTTATCATGGCATTTTGAAGAATCCTTAAAGCACTTAGTGGTGGTTACCAAAATTGCAGTCTTAACAACAAGACCCCACCTATTAATGAAGTAAAATTATGTTAAAGTATAAGATGGTTCTGTAACTTCATGTACGTGGTAGATTCATGGGACAAATATGTGATGTAAAAAAAAAGTGGTTGTGCACAGTAGAGGTGAATGGAAAGCATTTGCGAATGCTTAAATAATGTTAAAGTACAAGATGGTTTAGTATCTTTTGTGTAATTGCCAGATGCATAGGGTAGATTTGTGAAGCAAAGAAGAGTGGCTGTGTATGACAGAGATGAATGGATAATATTTGTGAATATATAAATGGCACACATTCTTGAAGTTCACTGACATTTTGTCTAGTCATGTGATCAGATTTATATGGATGGTATTGTAAGGGAGAAGAATGTGAGAATGTTAAAGTTTTAAGTATGGATCAGTACTGATGGTAAAGAATGGACTGGATTATCTATTGTAAGAAAAGTGTTTCACCATTAGCTGATTCAGAGTAAGGATTGAGATAGCTGGCAGAGGAATTCAGAAGTGTGTGTAGAGGGAGGAACTTGAGAGTGAGTGAGAGTAAAGCATGTAAGTGTATGGAAATGGTAGACAGTTGAAGGGTGAATATAGTTCTGAATGATAAGTTGCTTGAAGAGGTGGACTTTTAAGTATCCAACGTGAATGTTGCCATGGATGAAGGTACATATATAAAGTGAAAATTTATAATGGATGAAGCAGGAAAGGGAAGGAGAGGAATGAAATATTTAGTCATAGGTTGCTTGGAATTGATGCAAAAGAGAAATTTGTATGATAGTGGAGTGGTACTGAGAAGAGAAGATACACTAATGGAGATAAGATAGCTGAGGAACATCTATGAGCAACATGAATTGAGTGAGAAATTAAGAAGAGGAAGTTGGGAGGCAAACTTGTGTAGGAAGAGAGATGGCTGACTGAGTGGAGAAAGGAGTGTTATAATAGTTTGGACATCTAGGGAGGATATAAAGTGATTAGTGAAGATACAGCTGGAGCATGTGTTAGAGTCTTCTGGTTGAGAAGCTGACCATAGATAGACACTGTGAAGAGAGCACTAGATGAAGCCTGACACAAATTGGGTTTTACCTATTTTCACTCAGTATCTATATTAGTAAATGGAGTAGTGGGCAGGGCAATGAAGAAATGGGATATTGCTGGGATAAAAAGCAATGGAATATTGTCTACCTTCATTCATTAATCAGATTTAGCTATATACTTTTCACTTTACAGTATGCACAATTAGTTACAATAAGAGAAGCCTGTGACATCAAGTGATGTTTCCAATCAGATTGAATTCCTGCATTTTATGTGACTCTTGAGGGACAAAAGCTTAGTTTTAAAGTGGCTGTCACAGAGGTGTGGTTGTGGATGACCCAGTCCCTAAATTGTACCTGCCTCACTCTGTTTCTCTGCCACAAAGGCTGTGTGCACCCACCTTGCCTTACAAGCTGGAGGAGAGTGATGATGATCAAGAACTTAACTTAGATATTCTTCCTCCTCAGTAAGATATACAGTTAATAATCACGTAGGATTGGGTTAGGCTACATTAGGCTAGGTTAGTAAACTACAAGGGTTTCAAGCGGAGAAAGTTCCTCTGTTTATAAGTTATATTTGGTTAGCTTAACGTTCTTGATGGTTCAAATGGAGTTTATTAGAAAAATTTTCAGCAAAAAACAGCCACTTTTCTCCTTACATTTACTTTTTTTTTTTTTTTTTTAAATGGGTAAAGACCATTGACTGAAAATGGGTAAAGACCATTTTGTGGTGGGTTTCATCATACAAAAAAAGATGAAAGCAACCAAAAAACTAAGAGAAATACATAAAAGCAAGTGAAATGGAGTGATTCACTAAAGTAAATAGTGACCAGTAGTATAGAGGATGGGGAATGTTAGTAAATACCAAGTTCATCGATAGATGTTACAGTTTTCCTCCTGCTAATCAGAAAAAGGATTTTTTTCATAGTATTATCACTTGGTATCCCAGCTGTACAATCAAGTAAAAAAGCAATCCACCTTAACTTGACCCATGCATGCTGATGTTTTGCTGTCCATTGGAACAGCATGGAAACACCAAGAACTTGACCTAAAGATAGGACAAATTGCTCATGACAGGTCATCACTGAGAACTGAAACCCTGACAGGACATGAGGCTGACACATAGCCAGCTAAACTAAAAGTAATAACCAAAACAGAAGTATGTTTTAGTTAGCCTTGACTAACCTCATGCTTTACCTCCATCTTCAGGTGTCAGCGAGTGGCATCGTGTTTCTCATCTCTCTTCCTCTTCATGCTAGTCAATGCCATGTGGTATGAACGTGTCCCTGAGCAGCCGGGTAAGGGCGGTTTGTCACTGGGACCTTTCAGCCTCAGCATTGAACAGGTGCGGCCAGTCCTTAACAGATAGTTGTTTTATTTGCAGGCAAGGAATTTTTTACTGATATACATATGCACTAAGGGAACATATTTTTAAAGCAGACACATTGTATAATTAATATAGGTTTCTTTCTTATCTCTCTCTCTCTCTCTCTCTCTCTCTCTCTCTCTCTCTCTCTCTCTCTCTCTCTCTCTCTCTCTCTCTCTCTCTCTCTCTCTCTCTCTCTCTCTCTCTCTCTCTCTCTCCTGGACTATCTTAAGCTTTCTTTGGGAGTGTGAAGTATTTGTTGTTTATTCAAGTGTATCTTCTCCACAGCTTGGAGTGGGTCTATTGAGCAACATCATTGTCTTCGTACCATCACTTGTCATCATTTTCATATTCCGGAAGGCTCGGCCAAGGAAGCTTAGAAAGAACCGCATTGAAGTGGCTGTAATGGAGATGAGTGAGTGGAATTCATATGTGTAGCTGAAAAAATGAGTAAGGTGATACTACATGATACATGCTCATGCAGACACAAGGCTGTTGTGTATATTTAATAATAATTTAGATCTAAATATGAGTGTTGTATTGACAGGCAAAGTGAAGGAAAAGAGTGAAAATCAACAGCTACAAAGAACAAATGACTTGAAAGACAACAGGAATGCCAGCAATGAGGAGGGCAATGATGATAACAGCAGATCCAGTACACCACTCAAGAGAGTCATTGAGCCTGTTGAGTATGTGAAGATTATCCAAGCAGGGAAGAAAGATATGTAGAAGTAGGACTTAATAGCAGGAGAAAAGCAAGAAGGGAAGGACAGAGTATAATGGAAATTAGAACAGGACTTATATCTGGAAAACTAAAAAGTGATGGAGGAAGGAAGTGCAGTAATTGAATTGTGTAATGGTGCATCTAGCCAACTGGAACTGAATAGTTGAGAATGTATATCATTACAAGAACAGAGCTTTGGCTAAAGTCTTTCTACCAGGATATGTATTTTCTTCATGCTTATGCTTATTTCAGACTGATTCAGAGCATAAAAATGATTTTATCCCTCATTTCAAAATTAATGGGATTACTCTAACAGTAGGGCTAAAGGATTACTATAACAACACCAATCATATGCAGATGACGGATCACATGAATATATACAGTTTCAGTGGCTTTTGCTGCTGGTAAAGTTCGATTAGGTGATGTTATGTTAGGCTATTTAAGTTTAAGCAACATAATTTACCTAGCCTTCCCTATTCTAGCTCCCCTCTGAAGTAACTTGAGATCAGAGAACACTGACTTGCCAGCCAATTCAAAGACCTTCCACTGTCTTAAGTCATTGCAATATTATCCTTTCATCTGGAATGATTCAAAGGAAGAGGTGCTTGTGGCACCTCTTCACACACATCTTTAAACACATGTTTAAAGATAAACTGGATAAATATGGATATGGAGACAGGACAGGATGAGCTTTGGCTCATGCCCTGCACAATACAACTAGATAAATACAACTAGATACAACTATACTTGGTAAAAAATCTTGTATTTTCTTGCACTACTTTGCCTTCAAATACCTCTTTCCAGTTAATTTTTCCATAAAATTTATTAAGCTCTGCAAAGTTTGCTTTAGCATAGTTCTGTCTCCCATTTCTAAATTGTTTATTCCTATGCAACACTATTTCCTCCTGTAGTACTATTTCTATTGTCACATGATCACTTCTCCCCATTGGACTCAGATAATGTATACTTGGTCTATTTCCTGGGGTTTTTGTAAACACTTAGTTCAACTGTGATAGTTCTTCTCTGCTTCTTGTAGGTTCGTTCATCCACTGTCTCATTGTATTCACCATCATGGTATGCATAAGTTCTTTGCTGCATGACCCAACATTTTCTTTCAATTCCATCTCCTTCCAGTTAATTCCTTTAGTGTTGAAGTCACCTACTAAGAGCACTTTGTTACTTTTCCTTATCATTTCCTCTATGCTGATTTTTGTTTCCAGTTGCATAATTGTTTATCTATTGGTCTCCCATGAATTAATTTTTGGTGGTATGTACATCACATTAACTTCCCTTTTTTCACTTCCTTTCATCTTAAATCACAGCACTCAAGGTTTCTGCCATTCCATCACCATATCCACTTCCTCAACAACAATATCCTCTTTTACCAGTATCATCACTCCTCCTCCTTTTCCTTTTCTGTCTCTCCTCTATCTGCTATATCCTTCCTTGGCAAATCTCAACTTTGTTTCCTCTTTTAGTTTGGTTTCTGTTAAACATAGCATGTCTGGTTTGTTGTTCTTTAGGTAGTCTTTAAGTTCTAATAGGCTTGACACCAAATCATCTATATTTGTATACATAATTTTTAAGCTTCTGCTTTGTGATCTTGCATGGCATCTTTATGCCACCATTTCCTAACTTTAATGTCCAGAAGTTTCAAATGAATCTCCTCGCTTGTTCCTTTGCTCTCTCCTCATTTCTTTGGCTGGGCCTCTACTCTCAACTCTTTCAGTTTATTTCTCTCTTCATTCATGTCTCTTTTTATCTATATTCCCCTCATTCCTTCTACTTTTGCTAATTTTCCTGTTCTTCGTAACACATGTTCTGCTGCTGTTTATGACATGAATCTTATTTTCATTGGTCTTGTTCCATTTTCATTGTACTTTCCAATCCTGTAAACCTCTAAAGTTTGATCAACTGTCTCCTCTCCTTCCCCTTGCCATTTCTGCAATAATTTTCTTAGCTCTTTTGCCTCTTCTTTCTCTAGCTATTTTCATGTGTTGGTTCTTCTTGACCCCAAATACCACCACACACATCTTTCTTTGTACTTTTGTCTCTCACAAGATTATTTTTTCCTTTAGTATTTTAATCACTTGCTTTTCCATATCCTTATTGTGTTCCTCTGTATTCACCTTTTGTTGTTCCCTCTCTTCCTTCCAACTTTTGACTTCCTCTGTCACTAACTCCTTCACTTCTCCAACCCTATGCTGTGCAGTTCTGGTCCCCACATTACAGGAAGGATATAGATCTATTAGAATCAGTACAAAAGGAGAATGATTAAAAGGATACAGGAGATGAAGAGTATTCCTTACGAGGTGAGATTGAAATTTACATTGTTTAGAGAGAGGGGACCTGATAGAAGTCTTTAAGTGGTATAAGGGTTATAACAAGGGGGATGTAAGCAAAATTCCTAGGATCAGCAACCAGGACAGAACAAGAAATAATGGGTTCAAGCTTGAAAAATTTAGTTTTAAGAAAGAGATAGGAAGAAATTGGTTATCAAATAAAGTGGTAGATGAATGGAATGGACTCAGTAATCAAATTCTTAGTGATAAGACATTATGGAGCTTTAAGAGAAGATTAGAAGGATTCATGGATGGGGATGATAGGTGGAAATAGGTTGGTATATTTCATATAGGGACTGCCACGTGTAGGCCTGATGGCTTCTTGCAGCTTCCCTTATTTCTTATGTTCTTAAGTTCTTAACTTCATAGAAGCTGCTTTAGCTGGATATGAGATGTGAGGTTTCCAGTTTAGATCAGAAGCAAAGGACAGACTGAGGATGTTCAGTGTAGAAGAGAGGGACAGTTGAGTATCACTGAAGAAAGGGGGTATATATATCTGGAAGATTGTGTCAAGTTGATAAATGGAGGAATTAAATTTTTGAGGCATTGAACATTAATAAATTTGCTCTATCCCTATCAGAAATTTTAGAGAGCTCAGAAGTCAGGTATTCTGTGGCTTCCCTGCATGAGCTCTACTTTCTGAAGGGTTGAACGTGTATGGAAAGATGTGGGTGGCATCATCAGCATAGGAGTTGATGGAACAAGAAGCCTGGTTTAGAAGATCATTGATGAATAATAGTTAGAGAGTGGGTGACAGGACAGACACCATTGTTAATAGACTTAAGAGAACAGTGACTCTACCACATCATAATGGTCAAAGAGGAAACTTAAGATGGAGTTACAGAGAGAAGGATAGAAGCTGTAGGAGGATAGTTTAGATATCAAAGCTTTGTGCCAGACTCTCAAAAGGTTTTGATATGTCTAAGCCAACAGCAAAAGTTTCAATAAGGTCCCTAAAAGTGTGTGTATTTTGTCCTCACATCTGATATGATGCAGCACTGTGGCTGTGCAGTATTACCATCACATCTAAAAACTGTGTTTACCTAGTTGTATAGTACAGGGTTCGAGCAGGGCTCATAGTGTCCTGTCTCCATATCTATATTTACCCAGCATTTCCTTAAATTTCTGCATGTTTGTGCTGCAACAACCTCCTCATTTAGACCATTTCAGATATCCACAATTCTATGTAAAAAACTGTACTTCTTGATGTCCCTTAAACACTGACTCTTCCTGATCTTTGAGTGTCCTCTCATCCCTCCAGCTTCACCTTCTTTCAGCAACACCAGATCCTGCTTATCTATCTTCTCAGTGCAGTTAACTATTTTATATATCATTATTAGATCTCCTCTTTCTCTTCTAACTTGCAAAGTTGGCAGTCCCATTTCCTTCAACCTCTCTTCATACATTAGGTCTTTTAGCTCTGGTACCATTCTTGTAGCTGCCCTCTGAATTCTTTCCAACTTCTTTATGTCTTTCTTCATGTGTGGAGACCACACTACTGCTGCATATTCCAGTCTGGGATGTAGCATAGTGGCTATAATTTTTTCATCATAGTCTTTTTCCATGTACCATGCCACCCTAATATATGTTAACATCCTTTACGTTGAGCCAAATATCTTATTCATATGCCGTTCTGGGGTCAGGGTATCTTGAAAAACCACTCCTAGGTCTTTTTCCTCCTTGCTCCTCATTATTACTTCCTCATCCATTTTATAGTTCCATAAAGGTCTTCTTTTACTCTTTCTCAATTCCATCACATCGCATTTCTTAGCATTGAATTTCAATTTCCACTTCTTGCTCCACCCATAAATCTTGTCAATATCTCTTTGCAACTCTGTACAGTCAACATGGCTCTTTATTACTCTTAACAGTTTTGCATTATCAGCAAACAGATTAATATAACTGCAACCCTCCTGCATATCATTGATGTATACTTGGAACATAATACGTGCTAACACTGACCCCTGTGGTACTCCACTTGTTACATTACTCCAACTTGAACAGGTGTCTCTGATCACTGTTCTCATTTTTCTATCTTTTAAGTAGTATCTCATCCATTTTAGCATTGTCCCTCTCAGTCCTCCTATATGTTTCATCTTCTACAATAGTCTTTTGTGCAGAACTTTATCAAAAGCTTTTTTTGATGTCCAAGTACACTGCATCTACCCACCCATATCTGTTTTGTACTTCCTCTGTTACTCTCATATAGAAACTTAGTAAATTTGTCACACATGACCTCCCTTTTCTGAAACCAAATTGACTATTTGTTATAACTTTGTTCTCTTCCAAATGTTTCACCCACTTCTTGATCACTATTTCATAGATCTTGCCCACAGCACTAGTTAGCGACACTGGTCTATAATTTAGTGGCTCAGTCCTCTTTCCTCCTTTGTGCACTATATTTGCTCTCTTCCATTCTCTTGGTACTCTTCCCTCTATCAGTGAGCTGTTAGTCACATCCCAAATTGGCTCCACCACTTGTTCTCTACATTCCATTAGTGTCCAACCTGACACTCCATCAGGTCCCATTGCTTTCCTGACATCCAACTTCTCTAACAATTTGCCAATTTCATATTTTTGCATCAAGACTTCCTGTAACCTCCCCTGCCTCACCTCCTTGTTTAGTTCTGTAAAACCTGCTTCCACATTGAACACAGAACTGAAACTCTCATTCATAATTTCACTCATCTCTTCCACTGTTTGATATATCCTTCCTTCCTTTACTATCTTGTCTCTCTGCTTGTCATCTTTCCATTGATATATCTGTAAAAAAGCTTGGGCTCTTCTTCACATTTCTTTACCACATCCTTTTCAAATTGTTTCTCCTCCTCTCTTCTTATTCTAACATACTCATTCCTTACCTCCTTGTACTGCTCTGTTATTTTTTTTTCTTTGTTTTTTCAGTGTCTTCCAAGCTATATCCTTTATCTTCTTAGCTTCTGCACATCTGTCATTATACCAAATATGTTTGCTCCTCCTTACTTTATATACAGGTACATATTTCTGCACACCCTCAATATACTTTTTTCAGGAATGTTTCATATTTCTCTTGCACTGTCTTGCCTTCCATAAGTCCCTTCCAATTAATACTCCCCAAAAATTTTCTTAACTCTGTAAAATTTGTCTTTGCATGATTTAGTCTCCCATTTTTATAATTCTCCTTACATGGTAGAACCTTCCAATCTTGCAGTACCACTTTTAACACCACATGGTTACTTTTTCCCATTGGGCTTAAGTATTTAATGGTTGGATGGGGCTCCGGTTTTTTTGTGAATACCAGGTCTAGCATAGATGGTTCCTCCTCTCCTCTGTATCTTGTAAATTCCTCCACCCATTGGTCCATTGCATTCATCATTACTGACTCCCTTCACTTCATGGTCCAGCATTTCCATTTACTTCCATCTCCTCCCATCTTACATGTTTGCAGTTAAAGTCTCCCACTAGTAGTATTTAACTGTCTTTCCTTATCATGTTGTCTTGGCACTTCAACACTTCCTTTTGCTCCGTGTGCTCCTTCAGCCTCCATGTCTTTGGTGGCACATATGTTAATATGATCCTCCTCCTTTCTCTCCCACTGGTCCTGATTGTTATGCCTATGACCTCTATGATGCCATCATCTAAAACTGTGTGTGTGTGTGTGTGTGTGTGTGTGTGTGTGTGTGTGTGTGTGTGTGTGTGTGTGTGTGTGTGTGTTTTCTCTCTCTCTCTCTCTCTCTCTCTCTCTCTCTCTCTCTCTCTCTCTCTCTCTCTCTCTCTCTCTCTCTCTCTCTCTTCTGTGCCGTCCTCTCCCTTTCATCCTTTCCTCCTTATTCCCTTTCTCCCTTCCCTGACTTCCCCCCTTCCCTCCTTCCTTCCATCTCACCCACCCACCCTCCCTCCCTCCCTCCTTTCATCTCTCTCTCTCTCTCTCTCTCTCTCTCTCTCTCTCTCTCTCTCTCTCTCTCTCTCTCTCTCTCTCTCTCTCTCTCTCTCTCTCTCTCTCTCTCTCTCTCTCTCTCTCCTGTGCCCTCCTCTCCCTTTCATCCTTTCCTCCCTATTCCCTTTCTCCCTTCCCTGACTTCCCCCCCTTCCCTCCTTCCTTCCGTCTCACCCACCCACCCACCCACCCTCCCTCCCTCCCTCCTTTCATTTCTCTCTCTCTCTCTCTCTCTCTCTCTCTCTCTCTCTCTCTCTCTCTCTCTCTCTCTCTCTCTCTCTCTCTCTCTCTCTCTCTCTCTCTCTCTCTCTCTCTCTCTCTCTCTCTCTCTCTCTCTGTGTGTGTGTGTGTATTTACCTAGTTGTCTCTCTCTCTCTCTCTGTGTGTGTGTGTGTATTTACCTAGTTGTGTTTTACAGGGAAAGAGCTGTGCTCGTGCTGTCCTGTCTCCATATCTATAAGCATCCAGCTTAACTTTAAATTCATGAATATTTTTTGCTTGTACCGCTATTTCATCTAAGTTGTTCCATATTTCAATGTTTCTATTTGGGAAACCATATTTCTTGATGTCTCTTCTACTTGCTGTTTTCTTCAATTTCACTCCATGTCCTCTTGTATCTCTTGAGTCCCACACAAAGAAGTCTTCTTTGTCAACTTGATCCTTACCCCTTAAAGCTCTGTATATAGCAATCAGGTCTCCTCTTTCTCTTCTCTCTTGTAATGATGGAAGCTTCAATCTCCTTAATCTTTCTTCATTGGTTAAATCTCTCAAACTTGGTACCAATTTAGTTGCAGCTCTTTGGATCCTTTCTATTTTTCTTATTTCTTTTTTATTATGGGATGACCAAACAATTGTGGGATATTCCAGTTTTGGTTGAATCACATATTCCATCAACTTTTTCATCATCTTTTCATCCATGTAAGCAAATGCCCCTTTCATCTTTCTTAGTAAGTAACTCATAGGTTTCCCCAACTATTTTGTTTACATGTTTTTCTGGTAATAAGTTATCACTGATTGTAATTCCCAAGTCTTTTTCTTCTTTGATTTTCTTAATTTCCACTTCTCCCATGGTGTAGGAACTTGTCAATCTTCTTTTGCTTTTTCCTAATTCCATCACCTTGCATTTTTTGCATTGAATTCCATTTCCCATTTCTTACTCCATATATATATCTTATTCAAATCTTTCTGTGATATTTCACAATCCATGTTGTTTTCCACTCTTTTCAACAATTTTGCATTGTCTGCAAACAGACTTATATAACTGTCAACCTCATCCACCATATCGTTGACATACACCAGAATCATTACGGGGGCTAAGACTGTCCCCTGTGGTACTCCACTTGTAACTCTACACCATTCTGATTTTTCTCCCTTTATTACTGTTCTCATTTCTCTATCCCTTAAGAAGTCTGTAATCCAATTTAGTATGTTTCCTTGCAAACCCCCTATATTTTGAATTTTCCATAGCAGTCTCTGGTGTGGTACCATATCAAATGGTTTTTAGGTCTAAATAAACACAGTCTGCCCAACCCTCTCTCTCTTGAATTATATCAATTGCTCTGCTATAAAAGCTCACTAAATTCGTAACACAAGATCTTCCACTTCTGAAACCAAATTGTCTGTCAGCCAGTGTATGTGTTTCTTCTAAATATTCCATCTATCTGTTTTTAACTATTCTTTCTGCTATTTTTGCTACCACACTTGTTAGGGACACTGGTCTGTAAATCAATGAATCTTCTTTATTACCTCGTATAAAAATGGGCACAATATTGACTCTCTTCCAGTCTAGAGGAATTTTTTCTTCCTTAAAAGAATATACTATGGTATTGTCTATACCTTTTGCCAGATGTTCACAACATTCCTTAAGTATCCAGTTGGACACTCCATCTGGTCCCTGAGCCTTACTTACATCCAAATCTTTCATAATCTTCCTAGTTTCACTTATGTCCACCTGTATCTCTCTCATCATATTGTCTCTATGCCATGCTCTTTCTCCTTTAAATTTGTTTTCTTTGGTAAATACTGACTGGAAGCACTTGTTCATTAATTCCGCTTGTAACTGTGTATCTTCGTATGTAATGTCATCTTTTGTTAATTTATCTATTGTTTGCCTGTTTTTCATCTTCCCATTCACATATCTGAAGAATAACTGGCTCATCTTTGCATTTTTTAACTATATCTTTCTCATAATTCCTTCCTTCATCTCTCAGGGTTCTAATATATTCATTTCTTGTCTTCTTGAAATCTTCCCATTTCTCACTTCCTCCTTTTTTTCTCCATCTATTCCATGCTGCTTCCTTTTCTTTTTTTGCTGTTATACATCTTGTATTAAACCAGTCTTTTTTCCTTTTCACTTCCTTTGTTTTGATCTTCGGTACATATCTACTGACCCCTTCGTTATGAATTTCCATGAATATGTCCCACTTTTCCTGTGTACTGCTTGCCATGAACAGTTGTTTCCATTTAGCCTCTGCAAAATATTCCCTCAACCCGATAAAATCTGCTTTCCTGTAATTATATCTCCCATTCTAGTAAATTTCATTCCTATTTTCTGTTGGACCACTGCTTATAATGAATTCAATTAACAGATGGTCACTTTTATCTAGTGGACACTGATAATTTATTCCTTCAATGATGTCCATTTCCTTTAAAAACACCAAGTCTAGCCTTGATGCCTCTTCATTACCCCCAAATCTTGTATTTTCTCCAATCCATTGGGTCATAGTATTTGTCATTATTAAATTTAGAAGCATATATCCCCATGACTCTTCTCCCTCGTCCATGGTCCACTCTTCTCAGCACACCTCCTTGCAATTAAAGTCATCCATAAGTGTTATATTGTTACTCTCTGCCAGTATTCTCTCCAAACAGTTACTTGTATCTCTTAACAATAATTTATAATCTTCTTGTGTCTATGCATTTGTCTTTGGGTTACGTAAGCCACTGCAAAATCTATTCTTCCTTCTCTTTTCCTTTTTGTTTGAATTCTAATTACTTCTTCCATTCCTTCTCCTATTTCAACCTCTTCCACTGTTATACTCTTCTTTGTAAGCAACATGACTCCTCCCCCTTTCCTATTATTTCTATGTTTTACCCACATATTATAATTACTATTACCAATTCTCATATTTTCTGTTGTCTCATTTACTTTAACTTCAGTAATACCCATGATGTCGGGCTGCTTTATCTCAATATAATTATTCAATTCTCGCAATGTTGATATTAAACCATTTATATTTGTATATGCCACTGCCCATTTTTTTATTTTTTCATATATTATTTACATTTTCTATTCTTTTTTTGTCAGATACCACTTCCTGAGCCTCTCGTCTTTTACCTTCCAATAGAACTTTTTTTTCTCTTCCTCTGTTCTTGTTTTTTGCCTTTGCTTCTTTTATTAGATTGCTTATCTTGAGTCTCTCCTCCTCATTCATGTCCCTCTTTATCCAAACTTTTCTATATTGCTCTGTTTTGTCCAGTTTCTACGCATTCAATATCACTTCCATGGCTGTTGTTTGTGCCCTAAATTTTACCTTCAGTGGTCACTCTCCTTCTATATACTTCCCCAGTCTATGTATTTCCTCAATTTCACTTATCCAGTCCTCACCTTCTCTCTGTATATTTCTTACAACGTCTTCTGCTAACTTTTTTTTGTTCTCTTTCCCTCTTGTATCTTACTGGCTCTGTTTCCTCTTTTAATCTATATATAACAATACATTTTTTTTCTGTCCACTGTGTCCCTTACCATCGATTCCTTCTGTTTGATCACTTTCACAATTTCTTTACTTAAATCTGTCTTTTCCTTCTTTTGCACTTTTATGATTTCTGTAATGTTAACTTTTTCTTCCTCTTTTTGCTTCCTCCAGATTTGATGTTCACTCTTCATCCCTATCACTTAATTTTCCTGTTTTTAACAATATCATTGTTTTCCTTCAATTTTGTTTTTAGATCAGCACATAGTGTTTTCAATTCTTTGTTTTCCATCAAAGCCACTTTCCTTCCTTGCATTTTATCATGTAGTTCATTATCTTCCTCAAATCCTGGGAATGGTGACCCCGTTGGCAACACTCCGCTCCCACCTATGGCGTCTGCCTTGCTGGAGCTTTTACTCATTTTATTACCTCTGTTATTACTTAAGTTTTCCCTTATTTTTTTATTTCTGGAGACAGGACAACTCTACTTGAGCACAGCTACTGGGAACACATTCTAGGTTCCTAGTGGTGGCCGTGGTCAAACAAAATTTTTCTCTGCTGGAGCTTGGATCACTGCTTGTTTACTTGATGATGACGTGTGTGTGTGTGTGTGTGTGTGTATGTGTGTCAGAGAGAGAGAGAGAGAGAGAGAGAGAGAGAGAGAATTTTATCATTGGTAATATTATGAGTAACAATATTTGTGTTTAGTATACCACTGCTTCAACTCCATACCTAAAGACATAGGCTTACAGGCCTAAGCATCTGTATTAAGGCTGCATTAGATGCATGGTAATTATCAGATTTTTTTTTTTCAAGAAAAAGTGTGTTTAATGTGCTGGCAAATATAGCATATATATATATATATATATATATATATATATATATATATATATATATATATATATATATATATATATATATATATATATATATATCATATTATATTCCTCTATAGTATATGAACAATTGGGGTCTTGGACAGTTTTGATGGTGGGAGAACTTTTTCACAACTGCTTGTGATAAAATCTTCCATGGGACAATTATCTTGCCTGTGCTGTTTTTTTTCACAACACCACCACATGCATAAGCCATGACTCCACTGGTGTGTTGCCTTAGCTGTGGTGATGCCGCTCTGAGGTCTCTAAGGTTGGGAGCAATGCCATTTTCACAGCAAGGCCCATTCCATCATCTGATCAAGAGGAAGAGAATGATGCCACTCTCATGGTGATGTCTCTTCCCACCAACTGGTCTCTACCAGTAGGGAGTAATGGTTACAAGGGGATGAAAGTGATGATCCCAGAGCACATGCACAGGATTTCTTCTGGTGCCTCTCCCCACATGTGGATTACCAGCTTATGTCATGATGATGTATTTCGTTTTAATTATTTATTTATTTTCTTTTGACGTGTGAAATTTTTCTTTTGTGTTTCATCTCAGTTTTTATTTCAGTCTTTTCTTTTTGCCCCCTTAGGGCAGCATGTCAACCAGGTGTCTCTCTCAATCCTTTCTGGGGTTCTTGGAGGATGATGGGGCTGACTCTCCTAGCAGAGGTGCTTGCATTGGGGTCCCACTAGCTTTCCCCTGTGACCAGTTGCTATTGACAGGCTCCTGCCCTATGTCCTGTGGTGGAGACATTTCATGGCTCCTGAAAGGTACTCCAACAAGCTCAGGCTAGTCATTGATTTAAGCAGGGTGAATCAAAGTATCTAGACTCACCAATTCTGGATGCTCTTGCTTCAGCAAGTTTGGCTGGTCTTGTCTCCAGATGCATAGATGGTCTCCCTTGACCTGGAGAGTGTGTACTGGCACACGCCCATCCACCCTTGGTTCCACAAGTTTCTGGCAGTTCAAGTTGACTCCCATGTTCTTCAGTTCAAGGTCATACCCTTTGATCTCAACATTGTGCCCAGGATCTTCACAAAGCTCACCAAGATTGTGCCTGCTCGTCTTACTTGTCAGGGATTGGGGGGGGGTGTCAACCCTCATGTACCTCGATGACTGGCTGATCCATGCTCCTTCAGAGTCCTGAGCACATCAAGATCTGGACATTGCTCTCTGAATTTGTCAGGAAATGGGATTCCTGGTCAAGTTCTCCAAGTCCTAGCTTCCTCCTTCCCAGTTCATCACTTGGCTCAGCATGCAGTGGGACACCAGATCCTAGACTCTGGGATGTCTGCATGCAAGCAGGTCCATATGCTGCAGAAGCTTTGCCAAGCACTGGGGTCTCGTACTTTCACCAAGTGATTGTGAGACAGCCTCTTAGGTTCTCTCAACTTCACAGCAGACATTGTACTTCAAGGGCAGCTGAGTTTCAGGAGACTTTCCCTTGAAGAAAACCGCTGGTTTCCTATTGATTAATGCGATCAAGTTTGAAAGTTTCCCCAGATCTCTGCTCCCACTCCTTCAATTGTGGGTTCTACCCCAATAGTTATCCTCAATCATTCCCTGGCTTCCTCCACGACCCATCCTGTTCGTCACTACAAATGCTTCAGATTCAGGCTGGGACCTTCAGTCTTCCAACATTCGTCAAGCTCAGGGCCTGTGGCCCCCTTCTCAGTCCCAACTTCATTTCAATGTCAGGGAGCTTCTAGTGTCCCCTTTTTTTTCTCCACAAGTTTTTCGAGGTCAGGGACACATGCATGAGATTCCAGCTGGACAACCAAGTTGCAGTCCACTGCATCTCTCACCAAGGCTCTTGTTCTCTCCCACTTCTCTCCATCTCAGAAGATCTCTTTTTCCTGGCCAAGTCCTGGAATCTCTGCCTGTCTGCCAGGTATATTCTAGGTTCAGACAACATTTGGGCCAACACATTGTCACATCAGGCAGAGACTTCAGTGGAGCAGGAGTTGACAGAGATCATGTTCCAAGACTTAGTGGACCTTTTTGGGAGTCCTCAGGTGAACTTGTTTGCCTCCACCTCCAACCACAAGCTCTCTCTGTTTGTGTACCATTGGATGGCAATGGAAGCATTAGGACTAGACACCTTCCTTGTCAGTTGGAGCCAGTGAAATTTCCTGTATCTGTTCTCTCCTTTAGCACCCAGAGTTCTGCTACAGGTATGGAACAAACTGTAGACATTCCAACCCCAAGTTCTTCTGTTGGCTCCCCCTCTGGCAAGCCCAGCCTTAGTGCCAGCAGCTCCTGCACTGCTTCCCTTCTCCAGTGCTCCTCAACCATCTATCTTTGTCAGGAAGAGGCCTGAAGTCCTTCAGGATCTCCTCCAACTTTCATGCATAGAGTTTCTCTCTTTGAGCTTATCTAGAGAGCTCTCTCCACAAGTGATGCTGAATCTTTCTCAGACCTTTCATGACTTCTGTTTGGCAGTGCCAGTTCTGCTGGAAAGCCTTCCAGTCCTTTCTGTGCAATAAATACATTCTAGACCTCTCTCAAGATGTGATACCCCAGTTCTCCAGTTTCTTGTTTCATGAAAAGGCAATTTCACCACCACTGTCCGTACCCACATTGCTGCTCTGAAGGCTCCACTTTGTTATGACTGTGGCATTTCACTGGATCCCCTCTTGCAGGACTGGATGCTCCGCACCTTATTCCCTCAGCGTCCTGCTCCCCACCAGTCTTGTCCTTTCTGGTTCCTCTTGAAGGTTTCAAGGTGGGGTTCATCATCCTTTGTGTCCTGTCTCTTCTCTCCACCAATATCTTATAGTTTCTGTTGATTCTTCTTCGGACCATCTCTTTGTCTGGCCCAACTTTCACCACTCCTGCTCCAGTTTCCACATTGCACAGATTTTGCTTGATGTTGTCAACCGTGCAGATCCGAGACATTGCCCAAGAGATCAAGATGTCTGGAAAATAGCAGCTTCTCTGTTTTTTCTTTGCTCCCATTCCTTGGAGACTACTTGCTTAAGAGAACAATGGAGCTCAGCTCACACTTTCGTCTATTGCTACCTCTCCACTCAAGTCCCCAATACCCCTGTGTTGTGATCAGCTCAAGCCCTCCTGCCTAACCAATTCTTTTGTGTGAGACCTCAAAGGTTTGGGGTCTCTTTTTCATATTCTACAAAACTTCTTGTTCGTTTTCTGGGTTTAGTCATTCATAGCTTATGGACTAGTGGCCCTGCTTTGTGTGGGGCCTAAGTGTGGTTTTCTTTGGTCTTGTTATATTGCATACATCACAGCTTGTCCTTCCACTGAATGACTTCAGTTTTCCCTCTGGCTGTACAGCTGTGGATCTTCAGGCTTCTCCACATTTGGCAAGTATGTGTCCCAGATTGGTGTCTTCCTAGACCACCTCCACGGAGAAAGCAGCATTGGCACCCATGAAGTGGCCACCAAAGTGGGATTTTGGTAGCACTGAGTGGATGCCAATGTTTTGAACCCACCCATAGTTCCCTTCTCTCTCTCTTCCTATCTTATTCAGACCCCACCTGGCTTTACATGTCCTGTCCTCTTTATCTTCCTAGGGCACACCCCTATCAGGTTAGTTGGTACTTAGACATATATTTAGGTGGGAGCATTGAACAAGACAGTTGCTCTGTTTTTTGCCCTTAAAGTTCTTTGATTTATTTTTTTGGCAGGTGTATTTTGTGGATAGCTGCCTAGACATGTGTAGATGTTGCAATTTGCTGGATCCCAACTTCCATCTCAAATACATGAATGCAAGTCCCATGCAGAAAGCATTGGCATCCACTCATTGCCACCAAAAATAAATTTCTCACCTCTGCAAAATTCCAATTTCTGCCAAAACAATTATTTGATTATGAAATTCCAGATTACTTTTATTTGAATAATCCAACACCTTATCAAACTTGAGTTAGGATTTTGATAAAAATATGCCACTTTGTCACATGGTTCAGAATGATGTGGGAATAGACAGTGACTGAGAGGATGAGTGACAAACTTGGTGAAACTATGCAACTGTTGGATATTAATTTATTACCTTTACTCACATTATCTACCATTGCAGTATTTAAAGTGGAGGAAGTTTTATGAATTTGTATGAAGAAAATTTTTTCCTTTGTGTCTCATTGTATAATTGAAGGACATATTATCTCCAGGCCTGCACAATCTACTAACTAAAGACAGTGCAACAGAAATTAATGCTCCATGTAGATCCTAATGCTCTAGCACTTGTACATTTTCATTTTGGCTTTTTAATGTTATAGGTTATCAATATGGCAAAAAGATTCTCATCTAGCAATTCTGTGTCTACTTGCATATTTAAAAATCAACTGATAGTAACTGTCATCCATGTCTTATGGAAATATTATCCTGCATTCCTCTCTCCTGCTTGATTTTTCTTAAACTGCTAGAATTTTTCTTATCCTATAAAAGTGAGTCTAGTAAGTAGAACATGTGGCAATAAAAAAGCATGGTTATGGCTTTAGCTGATGAAGGACTCCTACAAGTGCAGGAATGGGAGATTAGACACAGTTGTTTATTATGTCAAGAAAGTTGCCCTGCACTGGAGTCAGAAAGAGGGACATAGTGTAAAAAAAGAAGACATGCTTGTCTGCAGCACTGTGGCAGCTTTCTTGACATGATAAACATTTGTCTCAGATCTTCCTGATATTTTTTTATTTTATTTTGTGCTTTTCTTTATGTGTCAGGGAGTTTGGCCTACAGTAGAGTAAATATAATATATATATATATATATAGAAAAATGTATGCAATACTGTTCCCAAAAAACAAAGAAATAAAAAATATGGCCAATTTAGTTTCTGGGATGTTTTGACATGTATTATAAGCCATATTTGATGGCTTATAATACATGCCATTTCCACCCCCCAAAAAAAAAAAAAAAAAAAACACAAAATGAGCCTACACCTTATAAGGCCAAGGTTCAGCTTTTGAGACAGTGGCTAGTGGTAAGTCTATGGCAACGTCCTGTCCCAGAGTGCCTGTTAAGTAATGTTGGAGACCATGGGGTGCCAACAGTGGCCTTTAAATCAAACCCCAAATATCTTTGCATATGTAAACAAAGTGATGATTGCTTCTACACCTCAAAAACACATTTTTTTTGCAAGATAACAATGTATAACAGGTCATAGTTACTGGTAATTCATATAAAATAACATCAGTCAGGAAGAAATTAAGTGACAATGCTTACATTGCATATATCAAAACAAACCTGCAGTCAGCTACACATGTCACCAAATCTGGTGACATGTGCAAGATTCATTGTGTTCCTTAGTATGATACCATTATTCCTTGAGGTATGACATGAATAGAACAAATCTATTTTCACAGATTTGAATTGGAATTTTGAAAAGGCAATTATACTAAATTTCATGATGAATAGAACAAATTTATTTTCACATCTTTTGTTTTAAAAATGTATTGAATATTACAAATGAAAATACGTTCTAGAGAATAAGATAAATTTATTTACACATCTCCTTATGCTTTGAAAATATACTAGAATATTACAACTAGAATTACATGTAGAATGATCATAAAAAAAATATGATGTACCCCTCTGGGATCTGACAATGTCACTGCCTTCACCATATTTATTTACACCTCACAGCAGAATTGGTCTAAGGACCAGTGTTGGTAGGTCTTAGCAAATATTAAAATTTTTATGTAAAATGTTGTGATCTAATAAGGATCTGAATTCATATAAGAGGGCTTCAAATGTCAGGTGAAGCCCTGCACTTCATATTCAAAGATTAAATCCACTTATTTATTTATTTATTTATTTATTTATTATTTCTTTTTTTATGCCTGCATCTTATAAGTCATCAAATACGGTACCTTTTTGAAAGTTAGTGGGAGATTGAGGAAAAAAAAAAAAGGAAATTCCAGAGTTTACTGATAAAAAGAATGATAGAATGGAGAGAGTGATTAATTCTTATATTAACTAGATAGATACAATAAGAATGAGAATGAGTGCAACAAAGCTGTGGGAGGAGGAAGGCATGCAGTTAGCAAGTTCAGAAGATGGGGAAGTAATTATAGAAGACAGAGAAGCAACATTGCAGTGTAATACTTACAGCGTAACATAAGTAATATACCCCCTGTAGATGTCTGTGAATATGCTACAATTCCACTGACAATAATTTATTTTTATTCAGGTCTTCATGAACAAGAAAACTTACAGAGAAGTGAAAAAGAAAAGTAAAGAAAATTATCATAAATAGGATACTAAGCTGTGAACTGTGTTGTTACCAAAGGTCCTGTGATGACTTACCAAAATCTGATCTCTTTCTATATTATCTTGCTGTGTAAGTAGAGAGAGAAATATTAAGGTGAGGAAAAAGGCAGGATGAAGCCGAAGTACTTTATCTGTTGTTTTGGATCTTGCTTTCCCCAGTGTAATATATGTACATTGTGAAGACAGGAGAGCCAAGGCTGACCAGACTTTACTTGAGCCTTGATGATCATTTATGGCCTAATTGGTAATAAGGTGGACTCATGTTTTCCATAAGTATCCTGCCAGGGTTCAGTGACTGTTAATGACCCCTTATGACCAGTTTATACCACCTTCAAATGAATTTCTTTGTGTCTCCATGATGCTCTGAAAGGATAAAGGTACACTAAAAGGCAACAGCCAAAATATTGCTCATCTTAACACCACATGTGTTATGATGACACACCTCTGTCCTACAGGAAAAAGAAGAAGTTCACACTACCCTGGTGGACTGTGCTGCTGGGCTGGCTTTTGGTTGTGATCTGCATAGCTGGGTCATGTTTCTTTCTGCTCATGTATGGCATTATGTTTGGAAACTCAAAGGCTACCAAGTGGGTTACTTCCCTAGTCATCTCCTTCTTCTCTGACGTACTTTTCTTGGAGCCAATGAAGGTAAGGCATTGTATATTGCTTCTATAAACACTGCACTGCTGTTGTGTTTTCTGGAAGTTAGTGTGTATTTTGCTTTCATCTCTATTCTACATCTTTTCCCATCTTGAGCTTTATAGTTTTAGTTATTATTATTATTATTATTGTTATTATTATTATTATTATTATTATTATTATTATTATTATTATTATTATTATTAATATTATTATTATTATTATTATTATTATCATAGTAGGGTACACAGGAACAAGCACAATTTGTTCCAGTGTAGCATTTGTTATGGCAAATGTACATTATGGTGACTGAGAAAAAAAAAAAAAAAATATATATATATATATATATATATATATATATATATATATATATATATATATATATATATATATATATATATATATATATATATATATATATATATATAATCAAAATAAGCACATTTGCACTACTAAATTTGAGATAAATATATATAATACCCTCCCGAGTTTCACGCCTAGTCCTAAATTCTTACCATCCTGAGTTTTGCACATTATCATCCCAAGTTTTGCACTGCTTTGACAAGTATAGGTCATCTTTACCTACTGTCAATGTCACACGTTTACATACAGTAATTCCTGCCTAAGTCGGAGCTCTCTCTCTCTCTCTCTCTCTCTCTCTCTCTCTCTCTCTCTCTCTCTCTCTCTCTCTCTCTCTCTCTCTCTCTCTCTCTCTCTCTCTCTCTCTCTCTCTCTCTGAGAAAGTAAGAACAATCCTGAGGACTGCTAAATAGAATTAGGCTAAGTGAGAATGAAAATGGAATTACATAATAAGAGTGAGAAAGAGTGAGAAACGATGGAGCAAAATTGACATAAAATGAATTAGGGGGGGAGAGAGAGAGAGAGTGAGCTTTCACTCCCTTGTCCCTTATCTCTGACAAATAATGGGGATGGGAGGTGACAGGGAGGGAGGTTTGAGGCAAGATGAAAGAAGAGAGAGGAACAGAAAAAAAGGGAGGAAGGCACAGGCAGTGGATAGGTGAACAATGGCTCACACAGCTGGTGAGTTAGTCTTGAGAGTTTTAGTTTGTTATTCCAATTAAATTTTTATTAAAATGTTTGTGCTTTCACTACTGGCAAGTTCATTATGCCAGTTTTAGTTTGTTATTCTAATGAAGTTTTTATCAAAATCCTAGATCTCACACAAGTAATGTTGACTGAGTGTTAAGTTTCCTATGCCAGTTTTGGTTTGTTATTCCAATTAAATATTTATTAAAT
The DNA here is from genome assembly GCF_035594125.1 of Scylla paramamosain. Taxonomy (NCBI): domain Eukaryota; kingdom Metazoa; phylum Arthropoda; class Malacostraca; order Decapoda; family Portunidae; genus Scylla; species Scylla paramamosain. Next base: position 13,633,807 of record NC_087175.1, read on the forward strand.
TTCCAGTGTTCACACTAATGGCAAGTTTTGGCTCATTATTCTGATCAAATATTTATTAAAATTTTGGTGCATTATTGCAGTTATATGTTATAATGACTGTGCATTGTCACATATCCTACTGTATTATTATTATTATTATTGTTATTATTATTAGTAGTAGTAGTAGTAGTAGTAGTAGTAGTAGTAGTAGTAGTAGTAGTAGTAGTGAGATGCTATCAGGATTTAGACAGGGATAAGCCGTTGAAATATATATAGCAGGTTATTGAAACATGGCGGCAGACAAGGGGTAATGTTAACTGAGTGTTAAGAATATTGCCGGGGGGGAGGTGTTACAGTAGCTGTGTTGAGTGTAGTGATAGGTGATGCTCAGATGGCCTTGAGAAAAGATGGCACTGATTGACTGATGCGCCTGCAAAAAGGTGGCAGCCAATGACGAGGTGATAAAAAGCCTCGCAAGAACCCCAAAGGAAGGACTATGTCATATTCAGCCGCAGCTCCTGTGTCACACTCAGAGACGTGTGTTGTGCTTCTGCTCCCATGTTTGCCTTATTTGTGTTTGGGTGCTGGGTTCTTGTCCTGGGTGGCTGTGCTGAGACTTGTAGTGGTGTGAGGCTTGTGGTGCCCACATCTGGCCTTGTGTGTTCTGCTTGTATGTCCAAGTGACTGTGCCTTAGGTGTATATGTGGACATGAGTGCTGTGTGCTTATGACTTAGCCTTTGCCTGGTATGAGCATTGGTGCCTGTAGTAACCTACAAATCATGAGATAACTGTGCCATGTTCTCAAGTTATGAAATATATTCCTGTGTTGTGCATATAGTTTTTTGCATACCCTTCTTGCCTCATGCTACACTACTGTGCCGATCCCTGAGAGCTGCTTTTATCTGCATCATGGTGCCTGATGATAGAGTGAGTGCTGTCCTGGCCACTGCTCCATGTGAGTTGATGCCTTTTTTTTTTTTTTATGTAGGAGGGACACTGGCCAAGGGCAAAAAAATCCAATAAAGAAAATGCCCACTGAAATGCCAGTCCCATAAAAGGGTCCAAAGCCTGCCTGGATAAGAGCGTTACTAGTGTCTGGTTGGCTGTGGACAGCAGTGTAAGTGATGGATTCTGCAGCAGTATATATGGTGCACACTGGAGACCAGCAAGGAAGAAGGCTAATGTTTGGCTGATGTCATTGCAGATCTTTTTGACGGCAATAGTCATGAGTGCTGTGTGCAAAAGTGGAGACTTAGAAGAGGATGATGCAGAAGAAGATGAGGAAGAGCCATTCCTGGAGCAGGATGAAGCTTGGCTGTATGATGAAGGTGATAAATAAGATTGTCTTACTTGTTTACTTGTTTACTTGTAGCTTGTTTACTCCTAATAGAGTTTGGATCTCCCATCTCATATTTTACTTTGGGAAAAAAAAAAAAAATAGTTTGAATAAAGGGAAGAGAATATTTACCATATTTGTAGTGACAGACTGGTCAAAAGCAATCAAAATCAAATAAGACCTTGGTGATTGCCTTGGATTCTTTGATAACCTGTAGGACAAGGATTATTGTGGTGCCCTAAAAGGGGTTCAGTCTCCAGTGATGGCCTCATGTGCCCAATTTACCCCACGTTTAGATCAGTTCTTCAGCATTCTTGTGACACCTTGAAGAAGACTTTACATATTGAAGACTTACTTTCTTTGAACCTTTATTATACACCTCTAGAAAGGAATACAAAAGTGATCAAGTGACCTCTCAAGAAGTATGTAGGTTACTGATCATCACAAAGGTGAGCTTTTTTTTTTTTTTTTTTTTTCGCCAGGAAGTCAAGCGTCTTTCCTTTGCCTTTGTAGCTGACTTGAAGAACTTTAATTCTGATGTTCTCTTTTCATCTTTTCCATTCTTTAGATATTCATTTCTGTGATGTCTTAAGTCCTGTGATCTATCCATTGTCATGTTTTTGATGAGGCTATTCTTAAATTCCAAGGCTTAAAATTTATATAAAATGCAAAACACATTAGAGACAAGTGTGGTATATTAGTCTACTCTGGACTATAGGTGGGCATTATTGTGGTAATTTAATGCAATAATGGTATCAGGTTATCAGTTATACTGATATGTTTTTTTCTGCATTATCAGTTCATCAGTATCACTGATACTTTTGGTTCCAAACTAGTGATAATCGATAATTTTTGTTTTTTGGAACATGAGCATGTTGAAGTTTTAAACTTTCAAAAATCAAAACAATACTTTTCATTAGTGGAGACAGGATAAACATTGAATTTGAATTTTCTTTCTAAGATTTTGCTCAGTTTTCTATGATAAAGACAAAAAAAAAAGATTTGGATTTATCAATTTTTTACTTAAAATATTAATATTGTTATCACTAGTATCAGAATTTTGGATTTACCAATTTATCGATTATCGGACGATAAATTTATCGCCAGTTATCAATTATTGGTTATCACTGATAAGGTTATTTTTATCAATGTATGGGTTGTCGAGATAATTTTTTTTTGTTTTCACGCCCAGCTGTGCTTCTGACCATGACTATACATGCATACAAATTCAGCCGTTATGGCAGAACAAAACCTATGAACAAACCCTATCTCTTATGATACAGCAAGTCAGCAAGCTCAGAATATCTTCACATGTGAGAATTTGGTACACAGCTTTCATTATTTGGTAGTTTCAGGTGTCCCACACATTTTAGCCTCATAATTTTGTGATACACAAAATTGTTAACCTAATCTCTTATTGTGTGATGAATAACACATATTCCATGGTACAGTGGTACCTTGGTATATGTCCTTAATCCATTCCAGATCCTTAGATTTATACCAAACAGGACATGTACCAAGCGAATTTTTTCCATGAGAAATAAAGGGGAAATGATTAATCTGTTCCCATGAAAAAAAAAAAATCCTATTATTATTGGCATACTATGCAGTACATTGATGGGGTTGTATAAAATAATTTAAACACTGCTTAATGCTAAAATACTTACCATATAAGACACACAGGCATATAAGATGCATCCCCATTTCAGCAGGGCATATTCAGGAAAAAAAAATGTATGCATATAAAGTTTAAAGCATGCTAGCAGTACAGCTGAACAAAAAGCAAGTAATCATAATGATAAAAATATTATACATGATTGCAGTAATAAAACAGAGGTAACGGCCTAGTAATGGAGGTGAGGCAAAGAACGTAGCCCATCTGCCAAGATGTCAACAACACACTTGGTGCGTCACTGAGCAGGGCTGCGTTCTCATTTTCAACATTTCCTGACATCATATTATGGTTGAAAAATATGACTCAGCAGCCTTGCCAATAATATGTTGGTGTAAATCTTTAGGTTTACTGGTGAAGCAAATTTCAAAATTAAATCTGCAGGAGGCCTCACATTCATATATAAGATGCAGGGTGATTTTTAGAGCCATTTTTATGAAAAAAATGTCATATGCCATCAAATATGGTAAATACTAAAGGAAATAGATGAAATAAATGAAAGTTTAACCTCACATTACCTTCCTGAAAAGAGCTGAGTGCCTACTAGGATGGTGCTGACAAGGAAGATGTTATTGTTGCAACATTGCTCGTGAGCAGTCATGACTTTGTCCTGAGGAGTAAACAAGGGTAGCATGCGGTGTCGTGATTCATTTTGACACATACAAGTTCTAGCATGCAAGTCTTATTCCAAACAAAGGTTGTATACCAAGCTTTTGATAGAGTCTGGCACAAAGCTTTGATTTCCAAACTACCCTCCTACGGTTTCTATCCTTCTCTCTGTAACTTCATCTCAAGTTTCCTTTCTGACCGTTTTATTGCTGCTGTGGTAGATGGTCACTGTTCTTCTCCTAAATCTATTAACAGTGGTGTTCCTCAGGGTTTTGTCCTGTCACCCACTCTCTTCTTATTATTCATTAATGATCTTCTAAATCAAACTTCTTGTCCTATCCACTCCTACGCTGATGATACCACCTTGCACTTTTCTACGTCTTTTCATAGACGTCCAACCCTTCAGGAGATAAACATATCACGCAGGGAAGCCACAGAATGCTTGACTTCTGATCTTTCTAAAATTTCTGATTGGGGCAGAGCAAACTTGGTATTGTTCAATGCCTCAAAAACTCAATTCCTCCATCTATCAACTCGGCACAACCTTCCAGACAACTATCCCCTCTTCTTCAATGACACTCAACTGTCCCCCTCTTCTACACTGAACATCCTCAGTCTGTCCTTGACTTATAATCTGAACTGGAAACTTCACATCTCATCTCTAGCTAAAACAGCTTCTATGAAGTTAGGTGTTCTGAGACGTCTCCGCCACTTTCTCTCACCCCCCCCAGCTGCTAACTCTGTACAAGGGCCTTATCCGTCCATGTATGGAGTATGCTTCACATGTCTGGGGGGGTTCCACTCATACTACTCTTCTAGACAGGGTGGAATCAAAAGCTTTTCGTCTCATCAACTCCTCTCCTCTAACTGACTGTCTTCAGCATCTCTCTCACTGCCGCAATGTTGCATATCTAGCTGTCTTCTACTGCTATTTTCATGCTAACTGCTCTTCTGATCTTGCTAACTGCATGCCTCCCCTCCTCCCGCGGCCTCACTGCACAAGACTTTCTCTCACCCCTATCCTGTCCACCTCTCTAACGCAAGAGTTAACCAGTATTCTCAATCATTCATCCCTTTCTCTGGTAAACTCTGGAACTCCCTGCCTGCTTCTGTATTTTCACCTTCCTATGACTTGAATTCCTTCAAGAGGGAGGTTTCAAGACACTTATTCATCAATTTTTGACCACTGCTTTGACCCTTTTATGGGACTGGCATTTCAGTGGGCATTTTTTTTTATTAGATTTTTGTTGCCCTTGGCCAGTGTCCTTCCTACATAAAAAAAAAAAAAAAAATCACATTAAAATACCAAGTTGGACTTATTCCAAAGCGAACATACAATGGGATACCACTGTATTGGTAAAGCATGAGATGGAATATTTTACTGTACAGTACTACATTATTATTATTATTATTATTATTATTATTATTATTATTATTATTATTATTATTATTATTATTATTATTTATTTATTTATTTATTTTTTCTTTTATCTCATCAACTCAAAATTCAGATCAAGAATTTAACCCCATTTTATGACTTTTTTTTTTTTTCGTAGGATTTTGGATATGTGCATTATCATGATTTTAATTAAATTGATAATAATATTATTATTATTAATATTTTTTATTATTATTATTTATTTATTTATTTATTTTATATATCTTTTTTCTGTTGTGGTTACAATTTAGTCAGTGAACTTAAGTGATGATGACAGTGTTCCATTCTGTTCTGTTTCTTAATCCTCAACCTTGACACACTGATGGCAACACAATGGTGCTGCCTCAGCACCACGACACCGCACACTGGAGCACTGCAAGGTGGATGATGAAACCCTGAAGGAGCTGAGGAAAACACGTCAAAATGAAATGGAAATGTGGGACATCATCAAGGAAATAATATCTTACTCACTGTTCCTGTGGGTCTTCCTTGTCCTATCCTACAGCAACAGGTTAGTTCATGTTTACTTGTTGAGGTTCATAATGGTACTATCATTGGTCTGGAAGTCAAGAAAGCTATATAAAATTGAAAACATTTAAAAAAAATTTCTGAAATAGCCATGTGGTCTGTTGGCACTCATTGCTTATATTTCTGATATGCTGTGTTTTCCAAATTAAACTTCTCACAAGTGTAACCAAAACACTTATATAGTAGTTCCTTGTAATTTGACTGTGATTTTTTTTTCTTTACTGTGATTTAATTTTAAGGAATGTTTGAGTGTGTGTTTGTGTGTGTGTGTGTATGTGTGTGTGTATTTACCTAGTTGTATTTACCTACTTGTATTGTACAGGATCCTAGCTAAAGCTCATTTGTTCTGTTTCCATATCTGCAGTTATCCAGTTTCTCTTTAAATTTGCTCATACTAGCAGGTGTAACCATCTCCTCACTTAAACTATTCCAGGGATCAATGCTTCAGTACAGGAAACTATATTTCTTGGTATCACTGAGACATTTACTTTTTTTTTTTTTTTTTGTCCATTGTACATCTTGTTCCCTCATTTATTTGCATCTCCAAAACTTGTCTGTTTACCTTTTCCATACAGTTTATTATATATACATTGCTATCAAGTCTCCCCTTTCTATTCTCTCTTCCAGTGTTATTAATCTAATTTCCTCCAGCTGCTCTTCGTAGGTAAATCTCTTTTTTTTTTCTCTCTCTCCCAATGCTGGCACCATCTTTGTTGGTGTCCTCTGTATTCCTTCCAATTTTCTTATATTCTTCTTCTTCCTGTGTGGAGACAATACAACTACAGCCTACTCTAACTTGAGGTGCATCATGGTTGTAATTATTATTTTTTTTATCATATCCATGTTCATGTAGTTAAAAGACACTCTAATGTCATTTAACATCGTGTATGTGGAGCCAAAAATTCCTCTTATATGCTTCTATGGTGACAATGTATCCTGGATAATCACCCAATATCCTTTTCTTTATTACTTTTCATTGTCATATCTTCTCCCATTTTATAATTCTAAGAAGGTCTTCTTGTACTTTTATTATTATTATTCCTGACCATATCGGAGATACACCCAGCATTTTTTATCTTTTCCTAACCTCTAATCCTTCTGTTTATGCTGCCACCCTATCTTTTCTGTCAGGCTCCTCCGATCACAACCTCACATCTGTATCTTGTCCTATTGCTCCAATCCTTCCTCATGATCCCCCAAAAGGGAGGTGCCTCTGGCATTTTTCCTCTGCTAATTGGGGGACCTGAGGAGGCTTTATTCTGATTTTCCTTGGAATGAGTTTTTTTTAGTTTTATTCAAGAAGGCCACTGGCCAAGGGTAACAAAAAAAATGTATAAAAAAAGGCCCACTTAATGTCAGTTCCCACAGAGAATTCCAAACAGAATGATCAAATAATAGAGGATAAGTGTCTTGAAACCTCCCTCTTGAAAGAGTTCAAGTCATAGGAAGGAGGAAATGCAGATGAAGGCAAGGAGTTCCAGAGCTTACCACAGAAAGGGATGAATGATGGAGGATACTGGTTAACTCTTGCATTAGAAAGTTAGACAGAATAGGATGAGAGAAAGAAGAAAGTCATGTGCAGCAAGACCATGGGAGGAGGAGAGGCATGCAGTTAGCAAGATCAGAAGAGTAGTTGCCATGAAAATAGTAGTAGAAGATAGCAAGAAGTGCAACATTGTGGCAATGTGGAAGAGGCTGAAGACAGTCAGGTAGAGGAGAGGAGTTGGTGAGACAAAAAATCTTTTGATTCCACCCTGTCTAGAAGAGCAGTATGAATGGAACCCCCGATACATGTGAGGCATACTGAATTCATTGATGGATAAGGCCCCTGTACAGAGTTAGCAGCTGGGGGGTGAGAAAAACTGGTGGAGATGACTCAGAAAGCCTAACTTCATAGAAGTTGTTCTTAGCTAGAGATGAGATGTGAAGTTTCCAGTTTAGATTTTAAGTAAAGGACAGACTGAGGATGTTCATTTTAGAAGAGAGGGACAGTTGAATGTCATTGAAGAAGAGGGGATAGTTGTCTAGAAGGTTGTGTCGAGTTGATAGATGGAGGAATTGAGTTTTTGAGGGATTGAACAATACTAAGTTTGCTCTCCGCCAATCAAAAATTTTAGAGAGATCAGAAGTCAGGCATTCTTTGGCTTCCCTGCATGAACTATTTACTTTCTGAAGGGTTGAACCTCTATGAAAAGACATGGAAAAGTGCAGGGTGGTATCAACAGTGTAGGAGTGGATAGAGCAAGAAAGTCTCTGTCTGCTGAGTGCATGACATAGTTGATAGTGTCTGGCATGGAGGCCTACATTCCTCACTCATTCTCTCAACCTAAATTTCATGCACTTTATATTTCTACCTGTAATCATGCCATGTCTTTTCTCCAGCTAGTCAAAAACTCTTTCATTAATGTCAAAATCTTTCAAAATCAAACTCCTGTCATGATTTCTGGCACCTAGCCAAAAACATCTTCAATAACTTTACTTCTTCATCTTTCCTTCCTTTATTATAACCTGATGACACCACTGCTATCTCATCTGTCTCTAAAGGTGAACCCAAACCTTTGCTAAAAACTCCACCTTGGATGAGTTAGGGTTTATTCTTCCTTCCCCACCACCCTCCAGCTACTTCATGCTAACCATTAAGATTCTTCACAGTGATATTTTCCATGGCCTTACTGGGAAGGCTTATGGGCCTGATGGGATCCCTCCTATTGTTTTCCAAAATGGTGCCTTTGTACCATTTTTGTTTGCTTAGTTAAACTTTTCTAACTCTGTCTATCAACATCTATCTTTCCTTCTTGCTGGAAGGTTGCCCACATTCAGCCTGTTCCTAAAAAGAGTGACTGCTCTGATCCCTCAAACTACTATCCTATCCTTTTAATTTCCTTCCTCTATAAAGCCTTTTAATATATCCTTAATAGGAAGATTCTTAAACATCTATCACTTCACAATCTTTTATCTGATTGCCAATTTTGGTTTTGTCAAGGTTGCTCTACTGGTGATCTAGTTTTCCTTACTGAGTCTTGGTCATCCTCTTTTAGAGATTTTGGTGAAACTTTTGTTGTTGCCTTGGACATATAAAAAGCATTTGATAGAGTCTAGCACAAAGCTTTGATTTCCAAACTACTTTCCTACAGCTTCTATCCTTCTCTCAGTAACTTCATCTCAAGTTTCCTTTCTGACTGTCCTGTTGCTGCTGTAATAGATGGTCACTGTTCTTCTCTTAAGTCTATTAACAGTGGTGTTTTCTCATTGTTCTGTCCTGTCACCCACTCTCTTCTTATTATTCATCAATGATCTTCTAAACCAAACTGTGTCCTATCCACTCCTATGCTGATGATACCTCCCTGCACTTTTCCACATCTTTTCATAGACATCCATCTTTTCTGGATGTAAACAGCTTACACAGGGAAGCCACTGAATGCCAGATCTCTGACCTCTCTAAAATTTCTGATTGTGGCACAGCAAACTTAGTAATGTTCAATGCCCCAAAATCTCCATCTATCAACTCAATACAACCTTCCAGATAACTATCCCCTCTTCTTCAGTAACATCTCCATCTATCAACTCAATACAAGCTTCCAGATAACTATCCCCTCTTCTTCTGTAACATTCAACTGTCTCCTTCTATATTGAACATCTTTAGTCTATCCTTTACTTATACAGTGGAACCTTTGTTCTTGAAGTTAATTTGTTCCTGAAAATCATTTTAAATCCAAAATGTTTGGAAACAAACTATTTTCCTCCTAGGAATCAATGTAAAATAGATTAATAAGTTCCCAGACATTTGTCCACCCTGTCTAAGTGGCTAATGACTGATACTCCCACTGCCATGATGGTCACTCCACATCTCCAGGTCAGAAATTATTTATCGAGAAAGGACATATTGAATGAGCTTAGTGACACAAAACTCATCAAAAGATACTGTTTAGATTGTGCAGATATTCTCTTTGTCATTGATCTAGTGAGGGAAGCCTTACAGAGTGGCACAAAAAGGAGCAACTCGCTTACCACTAAAATTAAGGTGATCATAAAACTTTGACATTTTGCTGCTGAGAAAAGCTTCAGGAAAAAGGTAATTATGCAGCAGTGATGGTGTTGTGGGTCAGGTGGCACAGTATTACTCCTGTGTGCCAAAAACTGTTTGTTTATTCTGCCCACCTCTAATGCAGGAGTTAATCAGCATTCTCAATTACTTATCCCTTTCTCTGGTAAACTCTGGGACTCCCTGCCTATTTCTGTATTTTCACCTTCCTATGACTTGAATTCTTTCAAGAGAGAGATTTCAAGACACTTATCCTTTTTTTTTATGTAGAAAGGACACTGGCAACCAAAAATCCCCCCCCCCAAAAAAAAAAACCCACTGAGATGCCAGTCCCAGAAAAGGGTCCAAAGCAGTAGTAAAAAATTGAAGGATAAGTGTCTCCAAACCTCCCTCTTGAAAGAGTTCAAGTCATAGGAAGGTGGAAATACAGAAGCAGGCAGGGAGTTTCCAGAGTTTACCAGAGAAAGGGATGAATGATTGAGAATACTGTAAACTCTTGCATTAGATAGGTGGACAGAATAGGAGTGAGAGAAAGAAGAAAGTTTTGTGCAGTGAGGCCGTGGGAGGAGGGGAGGCATGCATTTATTAAGATCAGAAGAGCAGTTAGCTTGAAAATAGCGGTAGAAGACAGCTAGAGATGCAACATTGCGGCGATGAGAGAGAGGCTGAAGACAGTCAGTTAAAGGAGAGGAGTTGATGAGATGAAAAGCTTTTGATTCCACCCTGTCTAGAAGAGTGGTATGAGTGGGACCCTCTCAGACATGTGAAACATACTCTGTACATGGATGGATAAGGCCCTTGTGCAGAGTTAGCAGCTGAATAGGGTAAGAAAAACTGGCGGAGACGTCTCAGAACGCCTAACTTCATAGAAGCTGTTTTAGCTAGAGATGAGATGTGAAGTTTCCAGTTCATATTATAAGTAAAGGACAGACCAAGGATGTACAGTGTAGAAGAGGGGGACAGTTGAGTGTCACAGAAGAAGAGGGGATAGTTGTCTGGAAGGTTGTGTCGAGTTGATAGATAGAGGAATTGAGTTTTTGAGGCATTGAACAATACCAAATTTGCTCTGCCCCAATCAGAAATTTTAGAAAGATCAGAAGTCAGGTGTTCTGTAGCTTCCCTGCATGAAATGTTTACTTCCTGAAGGGTTGGTTGTCTATGAAAAGATATGGAAAAGTGCAGGGTGGTAGCATCATTGTAGGAGTGGATAGGACAAGAAGAAGGTCACTGATGCAAAGTAAGGAAAGCCAGAAGATCACCAGTAGAGCAGCCTTGCCGGAATCCATACTGGCGATCAGATAGAAGGTTGTGAAGTGATAGATGTTTAAGAATCTTCCTGTTGAGGATAGGTTCAAAACTTTAGATAGGCAGGAAATTAAAGCAATAGGACGGTAGTTTGAGAGATTAAAATAGTCACCATTTTTAGGAGCAGGCTGAATGGAGGCAAACTTCCAGCAGGAAGGAAAGGTAGATGTTGACAGACAGAGCTGAAAGAATTTGACTAGGCAAGATGGAAGCACGGAGGCACAGTTTCGGAGAATAATAGGAGGGACCCCATCAGGTCCATAAGCCTTCTGAGGGTTTAGGCTAGTGAGGGCATGGAAAACATCATTGCGAAGAATTTTAATACGTGGCATGAAGTAGTTAGAGGGTGGAGGAGAGGGAGGAACAAGCCCAGAATCGTCCAAGGTACAGTTTCGGAGAATAATAGGAGGGACCCCATCAGGTCCATAAGCCTTCTGAGGGTTTAGGCCAGTGAGGGCATGGAAAACATCATTGCGAAGAATTTTAATACGTGGCATGAAGTAGTTAGAGGGTGGAGGAGAGGGAGGAACAAGCCCAGAATCGTCCAAGGTACAGTTTCGGAGAATAATAGGAGGGACCCCATCAGGTCCATAAGCCTTCTGAGGGTTTAGGCCAGTGAGGGCATGGAAAACATCATTGCGAAGAATTTTAATACGTGGCATGAAGTAGTTAGAGGGTGGAGGAGAGGGAGGAACAAGCCCAGAATCGTCCAAGGTAGAGTTTTTAGCAAAGGTTTGAGCGAAGAGTTCAGCTTTAGAAATAGATGTGATAGCAGTGGTGCCATCTGGTTGAAATAGAGGAGGGAAAGAAGAAGAAGCAAAGTTATTGGAGATATTTTTGGCTAGATGCCAGAAGTCACAAGGGGAGTTAGATCTTGAAAGATTTTGACACTGTTAATGAAGGAGTTTTTGGCTAGTTGGAGAACAGACTTGGCATGGTTCCAGTATGCTGTAATTTTTTACTGCTGATATCAACTGTCCAGGAACTGGCATCTCAGTGGGCCTTTTTTTTTATTGCAGTTTTGTTGTCCTTGCCTGATGCCCCTCCTACATAGAAAGAAAAAAAAAAGGATCACATTTAACTTAATTCATTATTGTGTTACCGATTATGGCTTCCCTCCAAATACATGAAAAAAAAAAGGAAATATCTATAGAAGCTATAAATTAGTAATAAACAGCAGCTTTTGCATTGTCCTTTAGTATTTGAAATCAAATAATTTTGTTCAAGAATTGAATTATGGTACAGCAGCTGAAGTAATTAGGAGTTCAAAATTTTGTTTGAAAACAAGTTTGTTAAAAAAGGGAGGCGTTCAGTAACCAGGGTTCCACTGTAATCTAAACTGGAAACTTTACATTTCATCTCGTGCTAAAAACAGCTTCTATGAAGTTAGGTGTTTTGAAATCGTCTCTGCCAGTTTTTCTCATGCCCCTCAGCTGTTAACTCTGTACAGGGGTCTTATCTGTCTATGTACAAAGTATGCTTCACATGTAGGGTGTGTTTCCACTCATACTGTGCTTTTAGACAGGGTGGAATCAAAAGCTTTTCATCTAATGAACTCCTCTCCTCTGACTGTCTTCATCCTATTTTTCATTGCCACAATGCTGATTCTCGATATTTTCTACTGCTATTTTCACACTAATTGCTCTTCTGATCTCGTTAACTGCATGCCTCCCCTCTTTCTGCAGCCTCGCTGCACAAGACTTTCTTCTTTTTCTCATTCCTATTCTGTCCATCTCTCTAATGCAAGAGTTGACCAGAATTTTCAATCATTCATCCCTTTCTTTGATAAACTCTGGAATTCCCTGCCTGCTTCTGTATTTCCTCTTTCCTATGACTTAATTGAATTCTTTCAAGAGGGAAGTTTTAAGACACTTATCCTCTATTATTTGATTTTTCTATATGGAATTCTCTATGGGACCTGGCATTAAGTGGGCCTTTTTTTTATGCACAATTTTTTTTTGCTCTTGGCCCGTGGCCTTCTTGCATAATAAAAAAAATTTTAAAAATCTGCTTCTTTCCATGATCCTATTTTAGGTACAATATAACTCAAGATAATCTCTCCTTTCCATGTTTACAGCTTTCAATTTTAACCTAATCATTTCAGAACTTTCCTTTCCATAGACTCGACTCACTTTTAGGTTCTTTGTATTTAACGTGACTTCACCACCCTGCTTACCCTTCCTGTTTTTTTTTTTTTTTTTTTTTTTTTTTTTTTTTTTTTTTTACCAAATATCATACTGTCTATTTCCAATACTACTCAGCAATAATTGACCACTTAGTTTAGTTTCTGTTATTCCCATTACATCAGGCTTAAACTGCTCCAAACAATAATTTGATTCAGTAATCACTGAGATAAGTCCATTCATATTAGTATATGACACTTTCTGTTTTTCTTTTCTTCCTTTTTTCTTCCATGTAGCATTTCTGGAGTCTCCATAACTCTCCAGTAGTAACTCTTCATCTCTGTTTTTTTCTCATTTTTTTCCTTAGCTTTTTTTCTCAGCTTTTGTTCTTTTTTCCTTTTTCCAAATTCATGTCTCTCTTTAACCACATGGTCATATAATTGGTATCTTAGAGAGTTTTCCTGGCCTTGCCAGGATTTCTTCTGCTGTGACCTGTGACCTCATTCTCACCTTCAGTGGTCTCTATTCTGCTTCTGTGTATTTTCCAATCCTATGTACTTCCTGTCTCATGTACTAAGCCTTGGTCTTGGTCCTGGACTGCAGTAATGATTTTTCCTGCCAGCTCTTTTTTTTTCTCTCTCCCTTGCATGTCTTGATGGATTGTGTGTGTGTGTGTGTGTGTGTGTGTGTGTGTATTTACCTAGTTGTATTGTACAGGGCATGAGCCAAACTCATTTTATCCTGTCTCCATAACCATATTTATCCAGTTTCTCTTTAAACATGTTTGCTACAACCACTTCTTCCTTCAGGTCATTCCAGATTTCAATAGATCGATACAGAAGCTGTATTTCTTGATGTCACTTGAACATCCACTATTCTTTATTTTCTTCTGATGCCCCCTCATCCGTCACTCTGCCTCCTCCATCTGTGGTACAAATCATTTCTGCCTATTCTTTCTATATTGTTTACTAATTTATACATTATTATCAGGTCTCCCCTTTTTCTTCTCTCTTGTAGTACTGGTAATCCCATCTTTTCAAGTCTTTCTTCGTAGCTTAAGTCTATCAATTCAGGTACCATCTTTGTCCCTATCATCTGTATTCTTTCCAGTTTCCATATGTCTTTTTTTCTGTGTGGAGCTCAAACTACTGCTGCATATTCCAATTTAGGTCATATCATGCTTGTTATAAATTTCTTCATAATTTCTTTATCTAAAAAGTTAAATGCCTCCCTAATGTTTGTTAACAAGCTATATGTCGAGCCAAATATTCTGTTTATATGCCTTTTAGGTGATAATGTGTCCTGGATCATTACTCCCAAATCTTTTTCTTCATTACTTTTCATTATTATTTCTTCTCCCATTTTGTACTTCCATGAAGGTCTCTTTTTTACTTTTTTCTATTTCCAACACATGGCATTTTCTGGCATTAAATTTTAGTTTCCATCTTTGGCTCCATGCATGAATCTTATTAATATCCTTTTGTAACTCCTTGCAGTCATTTTCATCCTTTATTATTTTCACTATTTTTGCATCATTAGCAAAAAGGTTTTATATAACTATTTAGATTCCCTGTGATATCATTTACATGTGTTTGAAACATAATAGGTGCCAACACAGATCCTTGCAGTACCCCACATGTCACTGCTCCAACTTGAATTAATGTCTCTGATTACTGTTCTCATTTCCCTCCCTTGTAAATAATTCTTCATCTATCTCAATGTTGCTTCTCTTAGTCCTTCATTCTCTAACTTCTACATAAGACTTTTGTGGGGAACTTTATCAAATGCTTTTTTGAGATCCAGATATACTGCATCAACCCATCCTTTCCTCTTTTGTACTCCATCTATTACTCATGTATAAAAGATCAGTAGATTTCTGACATAGGATCTCCCTTTCCTGAATCCAAATTGCTTTTCTATAATTATCTTTTCATCTTTTATATATTGCACACATCTGTCTTTAATTACTATTTCGCAAAGCTTGTTTACAATGCTTGTTAGTGACACTGGTCTATAATTTAATGGTTCAATTTTATTTCCCCTTTGTATAATGTGACTGTTAGCTCTTTTCCATTCCCTTGGTACTTTTCTTTCTTTCAACAAGCTGTTAATTATATCCCATATGGGTTTCTCCATTTGTTCTTTGCATTCTTTTAATATCCATCCATTTACTTGATCTGGTCCCATAGCTTTTCTAACATCCAGCTCTTCCAGCAGTTTCTTGATTTCTTGTCTTTTTACTTGTATCTCCTGTATTCCCTCATTCTGTGACACCATTTTCAGTGCCACAAAATTGGTTTTCTTTGTAAACACAAATTGAAAACTCTCATTCATTAGTTCACTCACCTCCTCAGGAGTTTCATAAATTCTTCCTTCTCTTTTTGACTTGTTTATGTCATCCCTATGTTTATTTTTTTTCATTTATATATTTGTAGAAGAGTTTGGGCTCTTCCTTACATTTCCTTGCTGTGTCACTTTCAAAATGTATGTGTGTGTGTGTGTTTGTGTGTGTATGTGTGATTGTGTTTGTGTGTAAGAGGGCCACTGACCAAGGGCAAACAAAAATGTTAATAAAAAGAAAGGCCCACTTAATGCCAGTTCCCATAGAGATGTCAGATAAAAAAAAAAAAAAAGGATAGGTGTCTTGAAACCTCGCTCTTGAAAGAGTTCAAGTCATAGGAAGAAGGAAATACAGAAGCAGGCAAGGAGTTCTAGACTTTACCAGAGAAAGGGATGAATGATTGAGAAAGAAAGAGAAAAGAGAGAAAGAAGAAAGTCTTGTGCAGTGAGGCTGCAGGAGGAGGAGAGGTTTACAGTTAACAAGATCAGAAGAGTAGTTAACATGAAAATAGCGGTAGAAGATAGCAAGAACTGCAATATTGCTGTAATAAGAGAGAGAGGCTGAAGACAGTCAATTAGAGGAGAAGAATTGATAAGACGAAGAGCTTTTGATTCTCTAAAATAGTGGTGTGAGTGGAAGCCCTCCCATACACATGAAGCAAACTGCATACATAGACAGGTAAAGCCCCTTTACAGAGTTAGCAGTTGGGGTGAGGGTGGGGGGTAAGAATTATTGGCAGAGGCACACTGAATGCCTAACTTCATAAAATCTGTTTTAGATAGAGATGAGATGTGAAGTTTCCAGCTTAGATTATAGAGGACAGACCGAGGATGTTCAGTGTAGAAGAGGGAGGCAGTTGAATATCACTGAAGAAGAGGGGATAGATATCTGGAATTGAGTTTTTGAGGCATTGAACAATACTAAGTTTGCTCTGCCCCAATCAGAAAATTTCTAGAGGTCAGAAGTCAGGCATTCTGCAGGTTCCCTGCATGAAATGTTTACTTGCTGAAAGGTTGGACCTTTACAAAAAATATATGGAAAAGTGCAGGGTGGTATCATCAGCATAGGAGTGGATAGGACAAGAAGTTTGGTTAAGAAGATCATTGATGAATAATAGAAAGAGAGAGAGTGTCAGAATCCCTAAATGTGTGTGTTTTGTCCTCACATCTAGTGTGATGCAGCACTGTAGCTGTGCAGTACTACCATCACATCTAAAACTGCTCATGTGTGTGTTTCTCTCTCTCTCTCTCTCTCTCTCTCTCTCTCTCTCTCTCTCTCTCTCTCTCTCTCTCTCTCTCTCTCTCTCTCTCTCTCTCTCTCTCTCTCTCTCTCTCTCTCTCTCTTTCTCATTCTTTCTTTCTTTCTTTCTCTTTCTTTCTTTCTCCTTTCCTTCCTCCCTTCCTTCCATCCTTCCCTCCCTTTTCCTTCCCTCTCCACTTCCTGACCTCCTCCCCCCTTCCCTCCCTCCTTTCATCCAACCATCCATCCATCCATCCATCTGTCCATCTTGTATCAAACCTCCCTCCCTGTCACCTCCTCTCCACCTTATATGTCAGAGATAAGGGGCAAGGGATAGGAGGGCAGTGAAGGGAGAGAGAGAGAGAGAGAGAGAGAGAGAGAGAGAGAGAGAGAGAGAGAGAGAGAGAGAGAGAGAGAGAGAAATACTTTTCAAGAAAAAAAAGGTGTGTCTAATGTGCTGGGAAGTATGATAGTCAATGAATTTTCCATAGATGAAAGATGTACTGCACAGATTAATTTGATCTGAGAGTGACTTTGAATTTGAAGCTAAATGGTAGGAAATTCAGAAGACTCAAGAGTGTGAACACAAGAGAAAGTTAAGTTGGTGTACACATAGACACAACATCCATGCTTGGATTGAAAGTGAAGATAAAGTGGGAGGGAACAGAGAAGAGGCTGCTGTTAGTAGCCTCAAGCAACTGTGTTTTGGTGAGGAAAATAACATAGGGTTTAGTAGAGGAGAGATGATGTTCCACTTAGATTTAAAGTTGGGAATGTTGCAGAAATTTATGTAGAAATAGTTGAGGGGATATCAAGATATTTTGGGTCAGTACCAGGAAAGTAATCTGATTTAGGGTAATTTCTGGTTCCCTTCCTAAACAGAGTGTTAGAATCACTCATGAAATTATCTTGATGATGCCACAGCTGTACTCCTTTGGGATAAGAATGGATAGTAGGAGCTGACCTTGGTTGTTGATATAGACCAATCAGTGAGTAAAGTTAAGGCACCACACACCTAATCCCATTGTTCTAGAAGGACATCAACCAGTGTCAGTGATAAACCCTAAGCGACCTGAGTTGGGTGTGTGGGTGGGTGTGAGCTATATGTATAGGCAGCTTACCTCTTTGGGCACATCAACCTTGTATGAAGATAGGCAAATTTTCTCATCTAAAACTAAAGACCTATTAACAATTATGTTTCCCACTTATAAATATCACTATTGTTTCCAATCCATTCATTGCTGCTACAACCTCTGCAGGGATCCCAATGCTTACTACCTCCAGATGCATCTTCACAACTCCTTCATTCATGAGGGAAACCTAGATGGCACTGACTTCACCAAGGTAAGTGACACATACACACAAGGAGTCAAGGCATCACATTATGATTCATATAATTTTTTCAGTGGTCACCTCATGTAGAGCATCAGAATTGATAACAACAGAGGTATATGATCAGAATTGATAACAACACAGGTATATGATCAGAATTGATAACAACACAGGTATATGATCTACATGGTGCAGTGGTATGTATTCTTTTAATGTATGTACATAAATTATTTTAATCCTTGACTGATAATTGATATTGTAATGACCCAAACATAAAGGCCCCACAACCTTGGCTGAGGGTGGGTGCTTTCATTTACTGTAACCCCCAGAGTTTCATAATATCCAAGTTTCAGGATCCTTGAGTTTCATGCTGAGTCTTAAATTTCTACTAGCCTAACTTTTATGCATTTCCCCAAGTTTTCATGCTTTTGCTGCATATATGTCATGCATTTCTACCATTGGGGTCACAGATAGTAAAAATAAATACTTATATGTTATGTATTGTATACATATTTCCATGTACAGTTCACATACCTGAACATGCAAGTTCTTTATGTGGATAATACTCACAGCTGTTTGCATGTGAAAGAAAGGGAGAGAAAAGATGGCGATGACACCGCCACATTTTCATAAATCACAGAGCCGAGAGTTGTCTCACTACTTGGCAGATACAGCCAGTTAGTAAAGCAAGTGGAAGAGTTCCATAGAATTAGGAAATATGAAGAAGGAAAAATGGGACCCATAAGAATAAGGTTTTGCAACACAGGTACAAACAGAAGAAGTAATTAATGGATCTTGGAGGTTGTCTGGAGATGAAGAATATAAGAATGTATGGATAAATAGGGATATGGGTGAGACTGAAAGGTTGAAGCAAAAGGAGCTGGTAAATGAGGCTAAACAAAAAAAATGAACAATGAATGGAGGAGAAGAAGTTTTCTGGAGAGTAAGAGATATGAGAATAAAGTAAACAGTAAACAGTAAAGTAAACAGTAAGTAAGGTATGTTATATTAATGTAAATGGATTAATGTCAACTAAAATGGAATTAAATAAGTTGTTAAGCAGAACCGCACTGGATATTGTTGTATTATATGAGACAAAATGGAAAAATAAATGGGGAACTCCTGACATTGGTGATAATAAATATGATTTATGTATGAAAAATAGAAGTGACAAGGGAGGAGATGGAGTTACAATTCTGACTAAAAAATGTGTCAAAGTTGAGAAGGTAATAAAAAGTGAAGACAAGTCTGAAATTCTACAAGTGATGATTAGAAGTGGATATGGAAGTATATTGAATTATATAGGAGTGTATATGCGACATATGACCAATGCTTGGTGAAAAGAAGAGCATGAAGAGATGTTGGTAGATGTGTTGAAAGATCTTGAAAAGATAGTGATGGAAAGTAGTGATATAGTTATTGTTGGTGATTTTAATTACAAGGAGATAAATTGGGAGACATTGACAACTACTGGAAGTGAGAGCTCATGGAGTAATAGATTATTGAACTGGACAGTGGGAAACTTGATGACTCAGTGAGTTGATTGTAATACCAGATTTAGTGGAAGAGATAAACCATCAAGACTTGATTTAGTGTTTACCAAGGACATGGAAATTATTAAAACTATACATACACTATGATAGCCCTCTAGGTAAAAGTGATCATGTGTTGATGGAATTTAATTTGAAAAATGGAAATGTAATCATTGATGAAAATTATAAGGTAAGAAGATTTAAATATGGTAAAGCTGACTTTGAAAAATTAAGAAAGGACTTTGTTGCCTTGGACTGGAAAGATTTTGAAGAAGCAGAAGATGTTTGGGAAAAATAGGATGGATTTATAAGGGTATATAATTCTGCTGTGGAGAAAGGAGGAATGATATGTAGAAAGGGTAAAGAATGGATCAGTACAAAATGCAGAGCCTAGAAATTGTAAATCAAATGCTTGGAAAAGATGGAAAAAGAGGAAAACTGAGGGCAGATGGGAGGAATATATTGATATTAGAAACATGTACATTGAGATAATAAGAATGGAGAGAAGAAACTATGAAAGAGATATAATAGATAAATGTATAAATGAACCCAAACTATTCCTTAAACATATTAATGGGAAGATGAAGAAGAAGGAAGGTGTATCAAGATTGAAAGTTGAAGGAAAAATCTATGATGATGCACAGGATATGGCTGAGGTTATGAACAATAGTTTCAGATCGGTATTTACTGTGGAAGGGGAGTTTGTTGCTGGAAGGAATAAGTTGGTCAGGAATATACTGAGTACAGTTCCAGTCAATTATGAAAAAATACTTAAGATGAAAGAAACTGATGTAAGTAAAGCAACTAGTCCAGAAGAAGTATCAAACTGGATTTTGAAAGAATGTAGAGAACAACTGGCTGATAAAATTCACAGTCAAGTGGTGACATCACTATCACAGGGAAGAGTACCAAAAGATTGGAAGAGAGCAAATATTACACCAATATACAAAGGAGGAAATAAGGAAAATCCACTAAATTATAGACCAGTGTCCTTGACTAGTGTTGTAGGAAAACTAGGTGAAAGAACAATAAAGGAAAGATGGATGGAACACTTGGAAAGAGATAAAGTTTTAGTAAATTGTCAATTTGGATTTAGGAGGGGAAGATCATGCTCCATGAACTTATTGTCCTTTTATTCAAGGATAGTCGATATTGTGCAGGAGAGAGACGGATGGGTGGATAGTGTCTACTTAGACTTTAAGAAAGCATTTGACAAAGTACCACACTGAAGACTGCTGTGGAAGATAAAAAGTTATGGAAAAATTGGAGGAAGACTGCTGGAGTGGATGGAAGATTATCTGGATGATAGAGAGATGAGAACTGTAATACAAGACCAAAATTCATCTTGGCCAAAAGTAACTAGTGGTGTCCCACAGGGGTAGTGTTGGGACTGATAATATTTGTAATATATATGAACGACATAAATAAAGAAATAGTTATATGAACTTATTTGCAGATGATGCTAAGCTGATGAAAAGGATAAAAAATGCAAATGACTGTATGGTACTGCAAGATGATTTAAATAAGATAAATACATGGAGTAAATCTTGGCAAATGAAATTCAGTTTAAGTAAATGTAAAGTAATAGAGTTTGGTAAGAGTAAGAAAAGAATGCAATATCATTATGACATGGATGGTGTGAAGTTAAAGAAGTCAAAAGAGGAAGTGGATTTGGGAGTAATAGTTACTGAAAATTTGACTCTGGACAGACACATTGATAAAATTACTGGAGAGAAGATGAATTTGTTAAAAAGGGTAAGAATGGCATTCTCATATTTGGATAAAGAAATTATAAAAAAATTGTTGATTTTCATGTTAAGACCAAGATTGGAATATGTGGCAGTGGTGTGGTCTCCTCATACAAAGAGGAATATTATAAAATTAGAAAGAGTACAAAGAGCAGTCTTTAAGATGGTTCCAGAGATGAGTAAGTCGACCTAAGAAGAGAGATTAAGAATGTTGGAAATTCCTACCCTTAAAAATAGGAGAGAGAGAGGAGATTTAATAAACATCTATAGAATGATAAATAGTATGGAAAATGTGGAAAAAAGAATGTTTTAGAAATTTAGACACACAGAGTACAAGGGGGTCACAATAAGAAGCTTAAGAAAGTTAACTGTAGAAAAGACATCAAGAAGTATAGTTTTCCTCATAGAAGTGTGAACAGATAGAATGAACTCGGTGAAGACTTTGTCAATGCCGTAACTGTCCATGCTTTTAAAATCAAACTGGATAGATATAGAGATGGGATACTATGAGATTACTTCCCTCCTGTAAACCACAACTAGGTAAATACACACACACAGGAGAGTAGTGAAAGGTAAACATTGTCAGTATATCAATAGGGAAGATGGTGGCCAGTATGGTAAATGTTTTCGAAGGATTCAGTGTAGCTCAAACAAATAAAAAAATGGAAAAGTGAAGAAAATGTGAAAATAAGAGAAGAAATATGTAACTCAGCATCAATAATAAAGACATGGAAGGAAGAGAGAGAGAGAGGTAGGTGGTGACACTGTAAAAATGATATCGAGTGAGAAAATAGAGATGAAAAAGAGGGAAATGGAAAGAAAAAAGAAAACAAAGAACTGAGAGAAGAGGTGATAGAAATAGTAGACTTAAACAAGAAATACTGTGAAGAAATCAAGAAACTCAAGAAAGAGAATGAGGAGTTAAAGAAAGCTTTACAAGAGAGAGAGATTAAGGTTGGAAAAGTAAAAGAACTAGTGACAGAGGAAGTCAAAAGTTGGAAAGAAGAGAGAGAACAACAACGAAAGGTGGATATGGAGAAGATAATAAGGCAACAGCAACAGGAACACAATAAGGATATGGAAAATGAAGGGATTAAAGTAATAAAATGAAAAATAATCTTGTGAGAGACATGGAAGAAAGATGTGTGTGGTGGTATTTGGGGTCAAGGAGAAGAACCATGAAAAGCCATGAAAAGAGCTAGAGAGAAAGAAGTGAAAGGGCTAAGGAAATTATACCAGAAGTGGAAGAGGAAGGAGAGGAGATAATTGAACAAAACTGAAGAGGTTTATAGGATTGGAAAGTACGATAGAAGTGGAACAAGACCAATGAAAATAAGATTCATCTCATAAACAGCAGCAGAACATGTGTTACAAAGAACAGGAAAATTGGCAAAAGTAAAAGGAATGAGGGGAATATAGATAAAAAGAGACATGAAAAAAGAAGAGAGAAATAAACTGAAAGAGTTGAGACTAGAGGCATAGTCAAAAAAAAAACGAGGAGAGAACACAGGAACGAGCAAGGAAATTCATTTGGAAAGTTGTGGACATGAAAGTTAGGAAATGGTGGCACAAAGATGCCACGCAAGATCACAATGGGAAAGCTTAAAAATTATGTATACAAATATAGATGGTTTGGTGTCGAGCCTATTGGAACTTAAGGACCACCTTAAGAACAATAAATCAGATTTGGTATGTTTGACAGAAACCAAACTAAAAGAGGAAATAAAGATGAGATTTGCAAAGGAAGGTTATAGTACATGGAGGCGAGGCAAAAAAGGAAAGGGAGAAGAAGGAGTGATGATTTTGGTAAAAGAGGATATTGTTGTTGAGGAAGTGGAATATGGTGATGGAATGATGGAAACTTTGAGTGTTGTGATTAAGATCAAAGGAAGTAAAAAAAAAGGAAAGTTTTTGTGATGTACATACTACCAAAAAACTAATGCATAGGAGGCCAATAAATATAAAACTATGCAACTAGAAACAAGAAATTGCATCAAGGAAAGTGCTCTTAGTAGACAACTTCAATACTAAAGGAATTAACTGGGAGGAGATAGAAGTGAAAAAAAATGTCAGGACTTGGAGTGAAGAACTTATGCATACCATAATGGTGAATACAATGAGACAATGGATGAATGAACCTACAAGATGCAGAGAAGAAGAACGATCACAGTTGGACTTTGTGTTTATAAAAACCTTAGAAAGTAGACCAAGTATACTTTGTCTGAGTCCACTGGGAAGAAGCAATCATGTGACAATAGAAATAGTACTACAAGAGGAAACAGTGTTGCACAGGAATGAACAATTTAGAAATGGGACACAGAACAATGCTAAGGCAAACTTTGCAGATCTTAATAAATTTTATGGAAAAATGAACTGGAAAGAGCTATTTAAAGGTAAAATAGTGTAAGAAAAATATGAGATATTTTTGAGCAAGTATAGAGAGGGGTGCAATAGTTTGTACCAAGTTATATATTAAAAATTGGGAAACATGAATGGTATACTGCTAGGTGTGTAGAAGCAAAAAAGAAAAAGGACAGGGCATGGAAGAAAATGATGAGAAAACCAAACAGAAGTACTAGGGAAGGATACAAAAAGGCAAGGAATGAATATAGTATAATAAGAAGAGAAGATGAAAGAAACTTTGAAAGTAACATAGTAAGAAAATGCAAGGAAGAGCCCAAACTCTTCCACAGATATGTAAATAGAAAAATCAAACATAGGGAAGAAGGAAGTTGAATTATATAGACCTTGAGTCGTGCATTTGAACATGAATTGGCCAGAGGAGATAGTGAAAGCAGTGTATGCTGGGAACTTCTAGTTCTACCTGAAAGAATCCTAAATGCAAATCTAGGGTGGAAAATACTGCATTTGAATCACCCAGAGACTGAAGAATCTCAGCAGGAATAGTAGATGCATTTAATTTCCTGAAGTTAACAAAAACACACTAGTTGCCTTGTTTCTTAGGAACAAGTAACAAAGGGGCATTATGAGGAGAACAGGCAGGTTCATTCCTGATGCAACATACCTTGCACAGCTTCATCAAGCAGATCTCTGTAGCTGTGTGGCACCCTGTAGCTGAGGATGTATGAGTAAGATGGCTTGGACTCAGGTGTCAGATGGATGGAGTGAGTGATGACGTCTGTGTGGCTGAGAGGTTCATCAGGGAGTGAGACAACATTCCTGAAAGAATTGAGGAGATTGAGTAATTCTTGTTGATATTATGGAAAATCAAGAACAGATATGTGATCTTTTGTGATAGGCAGGAGAGAAGACATGTTATGGTTGTCAGATGCAAATATGTTATTAATAGAGGAAGAAGGAAAATAATCCAAGGTTACAACTTTCTCAGAGTAAGGCAAGGCTTCTCTGAGTAGCACACCTGCTTTGAGTTTGACAGGCATAGATGTGACATTTTTCAGCCAGATTTTGCAGAATCCTTTGTTATTGATTGTGGTAAGAACAGATTCTAACTCAACACCTTAACATGGAGATTGTTGTGCAAAGCAGAGGATGTCAGTGCCTGATACAGCAAACTTAACCTTAGCATTTACAACATATTAAGCACATTCAGATAGTGTTACTGGATCTGTTAACAAAATGCAGTTAGAAGAAGTTACACTGTGGTTAGACTGGGAAGATGGTTGAGAAGGAGGCTGTGAGACTAACAAGCTAGATAATGTAACATAAGAATCCTGTGTGGATAATGTCTGGTCACAAGGAGAAGGAAAAGCTGCAACTGACTTTACCACACCAGCAAGAGGAGCAGTATCATAGGGAAGAATAGTAGGAATATAAGTATCCCATTGAGCGATTTCATTGATAGCAGGGAATAAGCTGATGTCATACTTGCACATGGTGTTGAAGCCTATGAGGAAATCAGCACTGAAGGAGACATTAAATACAGTGTAGAAATAATCACATATGCCTGGCTCTTGGGGTGATAAGGACAGTGGTAAGAGTGTTTTCCCGTTAGATAAGACAATTTTTCCAGATAATACCATTGAGGTAAATGTCAGGAGGTAATTCAGTGATATGGTTCTGAGAAGAGGAAGCAAGTCTCCTAAATACATCCATCTTGATAAGGTTAACAGCAGCACCCATGTCAAAGAAAGCTTTGTATGATGCAGAGTGACATGTAACATTTGTGACAATGCCTTTAAATAATCCTGCATATCTAATGTTAACTGAAGGAATTGCTGAGTTAGGATGATGGGTGAAGTATACCTTGTGCTTTGTATGCTGTTTAGGTGCATAAGAAGGTGGATGATTTAAGGATTGATGATGCTATGATGGATTGGCTGGAGAAGGACGTGGAAAGTTTCCTGACAATCTGAGACTGTGTATGATATTGCCTGCAGTCTTGCAAGGATTGACCTACCCTTTTGCAGAAGGAACTAAATGCATCAGGATTGAATGCATCAGAGTTAAATGCATCAGGGTTGAATGAGTGTCTTGCTGAGTTATCAAGACCAACCTTACACCGTGCGATAACATTGCCAGGCAGCTTGCAATGAGTGCAAGTGATATTCCTGGACCTCAATTTTGATCTAGCATAATGATATCTGTGTGGAGAAGGATTATGTCCAGCATAAAAATGTCCACAAGAAGGTGAAGAAGGATGAGAAGGCAGGTAAGGAGCTGAGATGGAAGAGTCAGGTGAGTGAGAGTCAAGTACATGAACAGGCTCAGAGCTGGGAAGAAGACACTTATCAAATATTACTTTGCAGACATCATATATGTAATCTGTTTTGTTGAATTCAATATCACTTGCAACCTGGAAGTTGGGAGCATCAAGGAAGGTGGTGAACAAGAGATTAGGTGTGAGTCTTTATAACTCATCCTTTGATAGTGAGTCACCAGTAAACTAATTTGAATCTTGGAGTTGAGTGATCAATTCCAAGCTCAGAGAGGAAACACTATTTTCTGCCTTGTTAGGATTAGGGTGTGAGCAGACGTACTGTGTAATTGATTTTGAGAGTTTGAGGAGAGAATGGGCGACTCCAAGCTTTGAATGATTGGAAATTATTTCTGACAGTGAAGACTGTGACCATGTTTTCATGAAAAGATGTGTGCATCATGAAAGAATGGATGAGTAAACATACACAGAAATATTAAACACACACAGAATAACACACAATGTGATAAACATAGAACAATAATAAATAATAATGAAGGACAGAAGGGAATAATATATACACTGATAGACAGACAGACAGACAGACAGACAGACAGATGATTTAAGAGACAGGCAAACAGATAGATAGATGGATAAACACGACTTAATATCAGAAGAAATAAGAGCGGAGAAGACAAGAATAATCAGAATGAGATGGAATACTTAAATTTTGGCTGTGATGAAGGTGACAGCCAGATGACTGGAGAATAGATGGATAGACACAACTTAATATCAGAAGAAGGAAGAGTGGAGAAGACAAGAATAATCAGAATGATATTGAATACTTAAATTTTGGCTGTGATGAAGGTGATGGCCAGATGACTGGAGAACACAGCTGGGAGGAATCAGGGTGGAGGCGGGAAGAGATGATCTTGGCAAGTCTGGGCAGTGAGAGGGCAGTGGTGGGGAGATGACGGCGGACAGGTGTGGCAACCAGGTGGCGGTGAGGTGCACAGCAGCAGACAGGTGGGGCAACCCAGTGTGTACTGCGGCCTGGGAAGATGACCAGATGAGGTGTGACTGTGAGTACCAGGATAGGAGAGGGTGGTGGGTGGGGATGGCTTGGGAAGGAGCCAAGGAACACTCACACCTCAGGAAGAAGCAGGGATGGCGACCAGGCAAACCAAAGAGGGTGAGCAGGAATGGCGTGATGAGCAGGAATGGCAGCAGCTGATGAGTGTGGCCATGGGGAGATGAGGCAGGAGTGGCGGAGAGCATGTGAGGATGTGTATGTGCCCATGTGAGGAGCGATGCAAGTGGGACAGCTGCAGTGACATGGGCAGCTGTGTTGGGTCAAAGCAGTGGTGTGGGTGGGAGCAGAGGTGACTGGGGCAGAGCGGGCGCCGGTGAGGTGAGCTGACCCAGGATTTGAGTGTGGTGATGGACAGGCAGGATCAGGACCACGACTTGCTACGTTGATAGCGATACATACATGATTTCTTCTATGTGATGAAGGTGACGCCTTGCAACTTGCCTGTGATGCTGTCATGATATGCGTGTCTCAATGTGTACTGGATTTTGAGAGAGTTGAGAGGTTTGTGTGTTCTTCGATCGCACAATGCTGCTGCACACCACATTGTTCTTTATTGATTTCCTGGATGTTGCTAGAGATGACGGTGGCAGGATAGATGATAGTGTCTCATTGATTCTGCGATGAATACTGGCAGCATAAAGTACGTGGGTAGTGGTGTAGACTATGGTTGATTTGTGCAAGTGAAGATAACATAACAGATAGATGTACTTTTTTTATTTAATGATGGGCAGATGTATACACGTGTGATATTGAGACAGATTACGAAAGACATGATGATGCTTGACTCTCTATGAACTGTCTCTGATCTGATCTATGCTCTCTGAAAACTGACTGATGATTGACTGAAGACTGACTCTGATCTGATCTAACTCTCTCAGAAGATTCTGACTCTAGCTATGCATACAGGCTCTATTTATGTGAAAGAAAGGGGATCAGGGTTAAGAATCTGAGATGAAGGGATGGCCAATCAAGTACCTGGAAATGGGGTAAAGGAGCCAATGACAGAGGTCGCTATTCTTTGAGGAAGACACAGACCTGTGAGGAAGACACAGAAAGCAATGCAGGTGTTTTCCCTAAGGACTGGCAGGAATGTAGGGAAGGTGTGATATTCTCTTGAGAAGGAGAGAGGAAGGAGAAAAGGTTAAAAATAGATTGGACTGGCCACATGAGAACAGTGCACATGGAATACTGGACAATGAAATATATGAATGATGAATGTATACAATAATAATTGTTATGACCGATGTGACTTATACATCATTATCATACTAGTAAACTGCTATATGAGCAAGATACATTGCCCGAACTGCCCAAGGTAAAGGAGTTGCAGAACATGGTCATGCAGGCTGGCAGGAATTACTACTCTGAATCCATATGGTGAACACCCACTACTGAATCTGCCAGTTCTCGATAATCCTCCACCCTGCTATTCCCATCTTTACTCTTTGGTGGTCAGCCTTTTTGACAATATTGCATTATGGTCAAGACTACTTTATCCTTGGAGTTGGACTCCTTCTCCAGTGTTGCTGCATTTAATGGCTTAACTTAGTCATTAATCATGTTGATTGAGCAGATAATATCTATGTCATTGACACTTTCCTTCCTGTCAAACACATCATCAGCACCAGCCTATAATCTAATCAAGGCATCTGCATTTTGATGATCAGCAGTCTTCTTGTACTCATTGGAATAATTGTGCTGATTTAACTGTAATGCCCATTGAGCCAACTGGCTGGCACAGTGTTGGCCTTGTTTGATCCAAACAATGTTATCAGTGATTTATGATCCTTTTCTAGCATGAAATGATGCCATAGAGATAATGATGGATTTTTCAAGGTAGACATAATAGCCAAAGTCTTTCTTATATCTGGCTATAGTTTTCCTGGGACTTTGTTAAAATATTGGAAATGGTGATAGATCACTCACTGCCATCTGAATAGCAGTAGAAAAGCACAGCCCCAATCCCAGTGCTTGAAGCATCACGAGAGATTTCAGTCAGTGTACAAGGATCAAAATGAGTCAACACAGTATCCCTGGACAGAAGCTCTTTAATTTTCTGGAAAGAGTTCTGTTCCTCTGCACCCTATTTCCAAGTAGTGTCTTTCCTGGTCAAATGATGTAGAGGCTCTGCCATGGTTGATAGGTTTGGGAAAAAAACATTACATAGAATTGCACAGTACTGAGGAAAGACTTGAGATGTAATGTCTGTGGGCACCATCATCTTGATAATGTCATTTACCTTTGCCCGTCTGGCAATCCCTTCTCTAGATAGTGTGTGTCATTTGCATTTCAGCAAAAATGTACTTCTCTCACTAGCAATGCAAATATTTCTCATCTAAGTGCTGGAGAAGACCATATAAATTTTTCAGGTGCTCCAGTGCAGTGGATCCATAGACCAGGATGTCATCTAGATAGATGGCAACACCCAAGAGGTCACTTATTAATTGCTTCATTATCTCTTGAAAATACTCAGGTGCTGAAGTGATCCCACAAGGAAGGTGCATTTGAAGCAAAACTCCTGAGTGGGTACTCTGCACAGGTCTTCATTGGCTCTCTGGTCCCATCTTTATTTGATTGTAGGCATCCTTCAGATGTATCTTGGTGAACCCATAACCATCCCCCAGCTTGTGCATCAAATCCTCAGTGAGAGGCAGTGGGTGACGTTTCTCCAGCTGCTAATTGATAGTCACTGAGTAGTCACCACACACATGAATCTTAGGCTTTCATACTGGCACCACAGAGATACTATACACGTTGAATTCCACAGGCTTCCAGACCCCTTTTGAGATGGCTGTATCAAATGCTCAGGCCAAATCATCTTGAATGACAAATGGTATGGATCTCAGCATGCAGAAGATTGGCATAACATCTGCCTTGAATTGAATTTCCAGTCTGAAGTCTTGTAGGCACCCCAACTCAGGGTTGAATAGGTCAAGAAGCTCACCATACAACTCCTGATAAGCTCTCTGCAATCATGTGTCTAGCTGAAGCTTGCCAATCATTTTCAGCTGAATGCTGCAGGGTGTTGAGGAGTCAATCCATGGAAATCTTCAGTGCAGCAATGGCATCCCTTCTCAGTAAGTTTAGGTGAGGCACAGAAGACACAATGAAAGGGATGCAGTGCTCCAGGCCCGAGTCGAGTGACTTCACTTTTGACACAAATTTCCCCAGGATGCGCATCAGGTGCTTACTTGCAGACTTGTACCACACAGTGGCTTCTCAAGCTGTTTCCATATTTTTGTGGGGATGAAATTCCCATTGGTGGTCATGTCCAACTCTGCTTGACACTCCAAACCTTGGATGTTGATAGGAATTTCAAGCTTTGGAAGCTTTTTTTTTCTTCCATAGTGACCTGCTTCACGAGCTCATACCTTGAGATACATTTCACTTCATCAATCCTCTCTTGTCATTCCCTATGGCAACACATAACTTGTAAATGACCTTTGCACTTGCAGAAAGAACACATGGCTTCCTTAATCTTGCAGGAAGGAGCTTTATGACCCATCTTGCCATACTTGTAGCACTTAACAGTGTCCTTATACTACAGACTTGGAATGAATCCTCTGTTGTGATTGGGACGACTTGTCCTGGTGAATCTTGTGGACTTGTTTGGTTTCCTTGGCCACTTTGGCAACTTAGCATGTATGGGCCAAGGCCAGGTTATAAATATTTACTTTAGTTCAAGTGGACATATAGTTAACTAAGTACTTATCAGCACACAGACCTGCTACTAAATAGAGTACTTAGCTGGAGTTTGGGTGGAATGTCTGCCAGGATGGCAGATAATTGAGAAGGAGTGTTGGTGCAAACTGATTGCTGGCTGGAGTCAAATTTGGATGAAAGAGTGGGTATGTTTATATGACTGCTGCTTGAATATGTCTGACTCCCAGCTTATCGAGTGGATTGATATCAGTTTGCTCCGGTATGATGAATCCGTTCAATCCAGATCCCCATTGTTTCATGCACTCATCACACTGGATTGTTATACTTTAAATGAACTAATTTCCATCACCATTAATTTCCCTGTTGGAATAATAGTTCCAACACTACCTTGGTAGCATCCTTCACTTCAATTGCAGTCTGGATGACATGAGTGAAATCAAGTTCATCGCTCTTTATCTTGGAAAGGGCCTTCAGGACACCTTCATTGTTGACTGAACAAATGAAGCAGGTGCATAGTGCCTTGTCTTGTTGGTTATTGATTGGGAAAAAGTTGCATGTGGCAGTGTCTTGGTGTGTATGCACTGCCAGCTCATAGATTGTTTCACCTGATTTGTTCTGCATGTCACTCCAGAACTTGAACTGCTCATGAACAGTGAAACATTTCAGGTCAAACTGGTCTTTCATGAAGGCTAGTATCTCATCCATGAAGAGCTTATTAATATTCTTGAGAGGCATCTGTTGAGCAGCCAGGTTAGCCAGCAACTTGTAGACTGTGGCAGACTGGTTGGTCAGAACACCTGTGCTTATTTCTCCTCAGGCACAGAATTTTCTTCGATGAACATGCAAAACCTCACCCAGTTGTCAGTCCACAACTCAACTGTAGAATCAGATGAAGCAAAACTGGGTGTAGTTGTGGTAGGCACTATTACTTGCCCACTACTGCCACAAGCTTATAACACAGCTTGCATCTGCTGTTGATGTTGCTGCTGCTGTTGCTCCATTAGTTGTTGCATTTGCTGCTGCTGCTGCTGTATCTGGAGCTACAACACCATGAATTCCACCATCTCCTCCAAGCTACAGGTGCCCAGTAGGATGGGTACTTGAAGGGTGAGTGAGCACTCTACAGTGTCACAATCCCATCCTTGTCACCAGAAAATCCCTGTTGTGGTCTTCTATGTAAATAAAACACTTGCAGTAGCTCAAGGATTTTAAGAGGCATAAGCAGATTACAGCAGAGCATGTCAAGTAACAGCACCTCACAAGTATTGCTCACAGGTAAGTATTTACAGGTGCTGAGGGCTCATGAGTGTGCTGGTAAGTGACTGGCTGGGTCCCACAGAGGTGCATTTATTACCTTCAATACAACATCCTTATTTATTGAAA
Source organism: Scylla paramamosain (assembly GCF_035594125.1). Lineage (NCBI taxonomy): Eukaryota > Metazoa > Arthropoda > Malacostraca > Decapoda > Portunidae > Scylla > Scylla paramamosain. Next base: position 13,665,786 of record NC_087175.1, read on the forward strand.
TCCCCTTAGGGGCTGCACTACCTATCTATCTAAGCTAACAAATACTTTGGATCCTGGAGTGCTTATCTGTCTTGTGGTTGAGTAGATGTCTGTGCTGTTCCTGCAGACAGGTTGGGATCTAGGTGTAAAGTGGCCCTGGATAGCCATATGGACTTGCCAGTCCACATGGCAGTGTGAAGATCCAGTGAGAGGAAAGGTAACCGTGAGATGGAGGCTCGCAGGTAGCTCTGGCTGTTCTCCTTCATGGTCCTTAGTAGCCTCATGGTGTCCACATGGTCCCTGGCTTCACCTCATTTCCCCTAGTTGACCTAGCTTCACCTGGTCCACTTGCTGGTTGACCTGGTCCACCTTGATAGCACCTATGGGAAATGTTTTTGTGTCATCTCTTTGCTGGCTGCTCCTCAGGGGGGTTGCTGTCAACACATGGTGACCACCAACTCACCGTTCCTGCCTGTATTGGGTGTCTGGAGTGAGGTTCTCAGGTAACAGTGCACATCCTTCCTTACTGGGTGTCAGAACCAGAGAGCGAAGATGGTGGCTGGGGTTGTGAAGCTGGATCTGAGTATTAATCCATGCTGCCCACCTGGCAGTTGCTGATTGGCCACAATTCTCATCTGCACTACTTAGTCCCCAGGAATCGTCTTGTTTCCTACTTGCCTTTCTTAAACCTAAGTAATATTCTCTGCCTGGGTTTGACATTATTATTGCAGAACATTCTCATTTCAGTGAGTTACCAGAACAAACTTTTTGGGATAGTTCATTGACATGTTTGTGATAAGGCACATCATCGCATTCCTCATTGTGCCATTTCTTCATCAGTGCACTCAGTCTTTTTATTGGCATCACTTATGCAATTGATTTTTGTATTTCTTTCACCATTCTATCACTCGTACTACATTATCATACATAACTTGTATATTTTCCAGGCATCACACAGTAACTGACTGTCTTCTGCCTCTCTCATCACTGCAGTGTTGCATCTCAAGCAATCTCCTACCACTATTTTCGTGCTAACTGCTCTTCTGATCTTGCTAGCTGCATGCCTCCCCTCCCACTGCGATCTCACTGAACAAGACTTACTTTCTCGCACTCCATTCTGTCCACCTCTCTAATGCAATCATTCAATCCTTTCTCTGTTAAACTGGAACTCCCTCTCTACTTCTGTATTTCCTCCTTCCTATGATTTGAACTCCTTCAAGAAGGAGGTTTCAAGACACTTATCCTGTCATCTGACTTGTTTATCTGATCTTTGTAATTGGCAGTCTTTTGGGAACTGGCATTTAACTGGGCTTTTTTTTTTTCCCTCATAATCATGTTGCCATTGGTCAGTGACCCTCTTACATAAAAAAAATATATATATGTTAAAAAATAAACACAACCATTCTGCAAGCCAAAACAATGAACAGTCACAAAAGATAACTCTCTTATGTCAATATGTTAAACACAATCTGTTATTGAATATTTTTACAAACATATGAGAGACTATTCTAAGTTGCCACGTTATTTTCTCACAGTCAATTTTTTTTCAGATTGATGAGTGAGATGCCAGTTTGTGTAGTGTAACATTCATGTTGGCAGAATATCAAAAGTTGTTTGGCACTGACTATAGATAGGCAATTAAAATTTTTTTGCAATTTTTTTGCAATTAGAATTATAAGAGAAAATTGCTTAGGATATGGTAAAAAAAAGTTGTATACTCCCTTCTTGTATATGGAGGAAACATATGAAGGGTTGGATAGGGAAGCCATTTGGAATGTTCTTTTATGGTGCAGGAAGGCAGATATAAGGTAATAAAAATACATATGTGAGAGAGGTGTAGATAGAGGCTGAGTGATTGATCAACCAAGAAGAGAATGCTTGGACAGAAAGAGATGGAGGCTTTATGACTGTGGCTGCCTCATGAGGTACCACTCACTGAAGGAGCAAGGTGTCAGAGAGATAGATTGTTAGACTGACTAATAAATTGGCAGGCCAGGCCAAATTTGTTAGTTCCAGTGGAACCCAAATCACTGACATACTGTGGTGGCAACATTAATGTTATAATAAAAGTTAAAACTGGGGCACTTCTGAAGTATATTTGAGTTACAAACTGGAAACTATAATAAGTACAAAATATTTCCAGTACTCATGCTGGCAATAATATTTTACACATAAGACCTGAATATGCTATCATGTTACCAGTTTCATGCTGCACTGTTGCAGGTGACCAATGCTGATCGTCTGTGGTTCTATCTGGAGAATGGCTTGATGGGGGACCTGAGAGCTGACGAGCACTACAATGGCAAGGAACCATACGGCCTTAAGGGTTTCCTTAATGATCAGGCAAACCGCATCATGGGGTATGCCACCATCAGGCAGATCAGGATCAAGAAGAATACCTGCAGGTGATTCTGGTGATATGTGGATGGATTGAATGTGAAGGGATTAGAAGCTAATAGAATGTCAGTAGCTGTCTTTGGTTAAGGTAATAGCAAGACAGCTTCAATCACTCTCTTTCTTTCAGAAGTATATGCTTAATCTCTTAAACCTATGTGCATGGATCCTATAGGGAGATGTAGTTGCAAAATATCCATACATTCTGATGTGATATAAGTGTGAATGCAAACTGTTAAAACTGAAGAGTGATGAATTGGGTAAAAAGGACTACACTGAGATAGTTAAGCTAAATTAAAAAGATGAAGACCTTGGGTAAAAAAGACTACACTGAGATAGTTAAGCTAAATTAAAAAGATGAAGACCAAAGAGTTTATAAAGGAATTATATGTGAGTAAAGTTGAAGATGCTAATAGGGGAGGAGGGCCACCTGGAAGATAGAAGGATAGGTTAAAAGAATTATTAGTGGAGACTAAGGTCTTGAACAAGCAAGAGAAAGTTTGGATTAGGGAAGGTGAAGGGTCTTCTGCCATGGGCACCCTCTTGAGGGATGTTTCCATTGGGAGTGATGTGCTAGAGAGATAAACAGACAGATCACATATTCTGAAACAGTTAAAAAATATGCACCATTTTTTATACTCGTGTATCAGTTGAAGTTTTCTAAATATAAGTTTATGTAGGAGATATGTTGGCATTATAAGACCAGACTCTGCAGTGATGACAATTATCCTACGATATAAATTATGATAAAGCCAGATGTTGTATCTAGATCTACAAATGAATTGTGTGATAAGTACCACATGACACCTATCTCCAAATATCCACCCAGCTGCTTCTCTCAAAGCTAATACATCCTTCCTCTTTTTCTCTTTTCTAGCAGTGTGAATATAGGATTTCTAAATGTAAAATCCATTTTCATTACAAACTTAACCATAATTATTAATTATTGATAATTCTTTAATCCCCACAGCAAACTTACGCCAATGTCTAACATCTGAACCCATTTTCTACTGCTTGTTTCCCCCAAAACCTGTATCTGCCTTCATTCACTTCTAACCTAACAGTTATAGAGGGGAGGGAGGAAGGAAAACTCAATTATAATTAATAATTAGGGGTAAGTATGTAGATAAAAATGGATTTTACATTTGAAAATCCCATTTCTTATTACACATACTACTACCTTTAATTATTAATTATTGCTAGGGAATTGATTCCCAGGTATAGGAGGAAGGATGACCTCACCTTAGGATAAGCTTTCAAACCTAAGGAATAATATCCCTTACGTACCCAAAACTTACTGTGTAAAGGACATTGTTTGGCATATGTGCAGCATCCATGTCCTATGCCAAAAAATGGTGTAACAAAACAACCAAAACAAAGAAAACAACAAAGTACCAATACTCCCTCAAGGCAAAAAAAAAGTATACATATAAGAAATTAGTGAATTATACTTGAGTCAATACTATTGGGCCTGGGGAGAAGATATCCAAATATCAATGTGTAATGTCCCTGACATAAAAAGATGCAAATATGGATGTACACTTCCAGATCCCTGCCTTGAACATTGTAGGAAGAGATCTCTTCCTGAGCAAGGCACTAGTAGCAACTGCCCAAACTTCATGTACCCACACCTTAACAAGATGCATCTCTTCTTCATATGCACGCTGGATAACTTTACACATCCACATAGGAATGGTGTGAGGATGTACCAAGTGCCTAGGTCCCTGGTCCTATGAAGGCACTCCCTATTAGCTCTAACAAGGCATAAAAACCTGTCCTCTTCCAAGTTGCCAGCAAACTCTATAAAAATTGGTATTGTGAATTCTGACTGAGAATTGCCACCTGTAGGCTGAATATTGGTCAAAAGCCAAAGAAATTGTCATGATAGACCAACCCTCAGAATGATGAACCTCTGCAGCAGTTGCATGAATTTCACTTACCATATTTGCTGGCACATTAGATGCACTTTTTATTGAAAAAAGTATCTAATAATTACTGTGTCTAATGCAGCCATAGTACAGATGCCTGTAAGCCTTGGCCTATAGGTGTGGAGTTGAAGCAATAATACACTAAGCACAAATATTGTTATTAATAATAATATCTCTCTCTCTCTCTCTCTCTCTCTCTCTCTCTCTCTCTCTCTCTCTCTCTCTCTCTCTCTCTCTCTCTCTCTCTCTCTCTCTCTCTCTCCTCCTCCTCCTCCTCCTCCTCCTCCTCCTCCTCCTCCTCCTCCTCCTCCTCCTCCTCCTCCTCCTCCTCCTCCTCCTCCTCCTCCTCCTCCTCCTCTTCTCCCCTCCTCCCTTCTCTGCCCTCCTCTTCCTTCCTCTCCCTTGTCCCTTATCTCTGATGGATAAGGGGGAGGGGAGGTGACAGGGAGGGAGGTTTGAGACAAGATGAAAGAGGAGGGGAGAGGAAAGGAAAAAACACAGGACAAACACAGGAAGGAGAGTACATGAGGCAAATAAGTGAAGGAAGGATGGAGGAAGAGGATGGGAGGACAGGGAGAAAGTAGAAAGATTAAATATAAGCACCAGGTGAGGAGTGAGTAAAGAATTAGAGGAAGAGAGGAAGTATTGAAAAATAAGTATTCTCCTTTCCTGTCCCCTACTCCTTTTAAGTTTTTCCTCCATCCATTTCCTTCTAATTTATGCTCCTTCCATCCATTTCCATTCTCAGTCAGTCTCATTTAACTTAGTAATTCTCTCTCTCTCTCTCTCTCTCTCTCTCTCTCTCTCTCTCTCTCTCTCTCTCTCTCTCTCTCTCTCTCTCTCTCTCTCTCTCTCTCTCTCTCTCTCTCTCTCACACACACACACACACACACACACACACACACACACACACACACACACACACACACACACACACACACACACACACACTGTCATGGTGGACAGAGAAGTCAACACAAACAGGCACTCCTAAAAATCCAGCCATCTATGTTGCTGAGAGCTGCCCTAGTGGAAATACAAAGGTGAGAGTTCACGCTGGTTTTACTCGTTGCTGTCTCGTCTCCAAAAGTGTTTTGTAGAAAGCAGTTAAATTGTTATAATGAGTTGTGAAGAGGGGGCTACTTTGGTCCCCACTATGTTGTTTACACCAATGGGGACTGTCCTGAAGGTGAGACAGAGAGACTTCTCAGGATTTTGGGAAGAGGACCAAAGGGTCGGGGAAGCAATGATGAGAAGGAGAATTATCACACTGGAAACCAAAATGAAGGATAGATTTGACAAGATGGAGAAGATGGTTGAAACTTTGATCACCGAGAAGGGGGTGTGGAAAGGTGCATACGACAGTCTACATAAAAAAAATAATGTTATATGAAAAGAAAGCAATGGAATATGAAGGCAAAGTGGAAGAGTTAAATGTAAAACAGGAAAATTGGAAGAAAGAACAAGAGGAAGAAAATATTGATTTTAGAAAAACTGTTGAGGAACAAACAAAGGCAAACGACACAAAGCTGACAGAAAAAGTTGTTCAAGTTATAAAACAGAAAGAAAACTTGGTGAGAGACACTGTGGATAAGAAAAAAACTTGTGATATTCGGCTTGAAGGAAGAGTGTACACCTCAGTGGACTGAAAGAGAAAAGAAAGCAAAGATGTGTTTGGAAAAATTAGTGGGGACATTACAAGAAGAAAAAGAGCTAACTGGAGAGATCAAAGAAATTAAAAGATTGGGTAGATATGTTGAGGGTGAACAGCATCCTATGAAAATATGGTTTAGGTCACAAGTGGCAGCTGAAGAAACACTGAGTAAATCCTGGAAACTGGCCAAGGTGGAAGAATACAAACAAGTGTGGATAAAAAAAAAAGATAGAACCAGAGAAGAGAGAGATATTATAAATGAAAAATATAGAACCAGAGAAGAGAGAGATATTATAAATGAACTAAGAAAAGAAGCAAATGAAAAAAAACGAAAAACTATCAGAGGTGGAGAAAAAAACAGTTCTTTTGGAGGGTCATGGACATTAGGTTGAGAAAGTGGTACAGGAGGGCAGTAAATTCGGAAGGGGAAGACTAAAAGTAGCATACATGAACATAAATGGACTAATGTTGGCAGTGTTGGAACTAGAAAACTATTTAAAAGAGGAGAAACCAGACATCATAGGAATCGTTGAAACTAAATTGGCAAGTGAAGGGGATATATTAAATATTGGTGAAGGAAAATACCACCTCTGGATAAGAAATAAAAAGAATGAACAGGGACGAGGTGTGATGCTTCTAGTTAGGAAGCATTTATTAGTGGAATCTGTCACATATGGGGTGGAGAAGGCAGAAGTATTGAAAATAAGCTTAAAACTGAATATTGGAAGATACCATAATGTTGTGGTGGCTTATGTTCCCCCCTATTCCAACTCTTGGAGAGAGGATGAATATAAGAAAATGCTTGAGAACACAAGGACATGTTTGGCAGAGCTGCTTGAAGAAAATGACAATATACTCCTGATGGGGGACTTTAACTGTAAAGAGATATCTTGGGAGAATTGGACCACAGAAGGCAGTGAGTCATCATGGGGGAACAAGCTACTGGACCTGGCTATTGAAAATTTCCTGACACATTGGGTTACAGATGACACAAGATTTAGGGGAAATGAAGCACCTTCAAGGCTCGATCTAATTTTCACCAAGGAACAAGGAATAGTAGAAGACCTTAAATACATAAACCCAATAGGAAAAAGTGATCATGTGCTGATTCAGTTCACAGTTATGGATAATAACCTCAGTATAAGAAAAGAGGACCACAGAAGAGAATAGGTAAACTACAGCAAGACTAACTTTGGACAACTTAGGAAGTATTTCAGTGAAGTGAATTGGAACATAGTTATTCAAAAGGAAGACATAGAGGAAAAGTGGACAGCTTTCCTGGACATTTATAATAAGGGAGTAGAGAAATGGGTACCCAAAAGATCAACAGAGAGCCTTTTCAAAAAGGATTGGTACAATAGGAGGTGTGCAACAGCTAGATTGAAGAGAGAGAAAAAGCATGGAACAAGTGGAGGAAGAACAAGAGACTGGACCTGTGGAACAATTATATAAGGAAGAGGAACAAATATGTCAAAACTCGCAGAGATGAGCAGAAAAAATTTGAAAAGAACGTTGTAGAGAAATGTAAAGACCAACCAAAATTATTTTATAGATTCATTAATGGAAAATTAAAGAGTAAGGATAAAATAAGCATGGTAAAAACTGGAGAAGAGACAGTAGATGACCCAGAAGAGATAGCTGAAGTATTTAACAGATACTTCCACTCTGTGTTTACTAAGGAAAATTATTTCAGAGGTGAGAGGAGAGCATTAGAAAAAGGGACCGACCTAAAGGAGATTAAAACATCAGTAGAGGAAATAAAGAATATGTTGGAAGACCTGGATGTAAGGAAAGCAATGGGCCCTGGTGTTGTCTCGAGTTGGATTTTAAAAGAGTGTAGCTCACAATTAGTCTCACCGCTGCACAATATAATTAGCACTACTCTGGTAAAAGGTAGAGTACCCATAGATTGGAAACGGGCAGATATTACCCCAATCCACAAGACCGGAAGTACAGAAGATCCATTAAATTATAGACCTGTATCACTCACAAGTGTGGTGGCAAAGATTTGTGAAAAGATTATCAAGAACAGATGGGTGAAATACCTAGAAGACAACAAGGTGATAACAGAGAAACAGTTTGGCTTCAGAAAAGGAAGATCTTGTGTTACGAATTTGTTAAGTTTCTACTCAAGAGTAATATAGTGCAAGAGAGAGAGATGGATGGGTGACTGCATGTACTTAGATCTGAGAAAAACATTCGATAAAGTTCCACACAGAAGACTAATATGGAAATTGGAAAAAAATGGAGGTCTCGGTGGATCACTGTTAAAGTGGATGACTGAATTTTTGACAAACAGAGAAATGAGGACAGTAATTAAAGGCAGCAGGTCAAACTGGAGAAGAGTAATAAGTGGAGTCCCACAAGGTTTGGTACTTGCACCTATTATGTTTACAGTTTATATAAATGATATGAAAGAAGGTGTAGAAAGTTACATGAACCTTTTCGCTGATGACGCTAAGATTATGAGGAAGATAACAAATGAAGAGGATTGCAATGCTTTAAATCAGGACTTAATTAAGATTAATGAATGGTCATTGAAGTGGAACATAGAGTTTAATGCTAAAAAATGTAGTGTGATGAGATTTGGATAAATTGTGAGAAGACCAGTTGGCAACTGTTACTTAGGGAATGAGGAAATCTCTAAGATCAGAGGAAAAAGACCTTGGAGTAATTATTACTGATAATTTATCATTTGGGAAGCACATAAACAAAATTATAGGAGAAACATATAATCTGCTGAGAAACATCAAGATAGCATTCTCTTTTATCACATCACATGAAGATGTGATAAAAACTGATAACAATGATGATATGTCCGAGATTGGAGTACGCAGCATTAGTGTGGTCACCAAGTTTGAAAAAGAATACAAGAAAGTTAGAAAGAATCCAGAGAGGTGCAACTAAAATCCCTGCAAGTTTAAGAGAGTATAGTTATGAGGAAAGGTTGAAGAGATTGGGCCTGACTACACTAGGAAAAAGGAGGGAAAGAGGTGATTTGGTAGCAATATATAGAATAATGGAAGGAATGGAAAAGTTGGACAGAGAAGACCTCTTGATACCAGATACGAGAGACACAAGAGGACATGGAAGGAGATTGAAAAGGAGTGTTTGCAGAAGAGACATCAAGAAACATAGCTTCCCCCACAGAAGTATAGCAGTGTGGAATGAACTTAAGGATGAGACTGTGTGTGCAAAGACAATTCATAAATTTAAAGAAAATCTAGATAAAAGTCGATATGGAGACAAAACAGCACAAGCCTAGTGTGGCTCTTGTCCTGTATTTCACAAATAGGTAAATACAACTAGGTAAATACATACATACATACACACACACACACACACACACACACACACACACACACACACACACACACACACACACACACACACACACACACACACGTGGACTGGAGAGACTGTGAAGATGCAGAGGACGTTCAGGAAAAATGGGATGAATTTAAGAGGATATATAATTCTGCTGTGGAGAAATTTGTACCTAGAAGAGGAGCAAGATGTAGAAAGGGTAAAGAATGGTTCAATACAAAATGCAAAAAGGCTAGAAATCGTAAGTTGAATGCTTGGAATAGATAGAAGAAGAGAAAAACATAGCAGGTGGGAGGAATATATTGATGTTAGAATCAAGTACATTGAGATGATAAGAATGGAGAGAAGAAACTATGGAAGAGATATAATAGATAAGTGTATAAATGAACCCAAACTATTCTTTAGACATATTAATGGGAAGATGAAGAAGAAGGAAGGTGTATCGAAATTGAAAGTTGAAGGAAAAATCTATGATGATGCACAGGATATGGTGGAGGTTAAGAACAATAGTTTCAGATCAGTATTTACTGTGGAAGGGAAGTTTGTTGCTGCAAGGGATAAGTTGGTCAGGAGTATAGTAAGTACAGTCCCAGTCAGTTATGAAGAAATACTTATGATGATGGAAAAACTTGATGTAAATAAAGCAACGGGTCCAGATGGAGTATCAAACTGGATATTGAAGGAATGTAGAGAACAACTGGCTGATGAAATTGACAGTCTAATGGTGACATCACTCTCATAGGGAAGAGTACCAAAATATTGGAAGAGAGCAAATATTACACCAATATTCAAAAGAGGAAATAAGGAAAACCCACTGAAATCAGTGTCCTTTACTAGTGTTGTAGGAAAATTATGTGAGAGAATAATAAAGGAAAGATGTATGGAACATTTGGAAAGAGATAAAGTTTTGATAAATTGTCAATTTGGATTTTGATTATGCTCCATGAACTTATTGTCCTTTTATTCAGGGTTAGTCAATATTGTGCAGGAGAGAAATGGATGGGTGGATGGTGTCTACTTAGTCTTGAAGAAAGTGTTTGACAAAGTACCACACTGAAGATTGCTATGAAAGATAAAAACTTTTGGAAAAACTGGAGGAAGACTGCTGGAGTTGATGGAGGATTATCTGGATGATATCTGAAGCTTTTGATAGAGTCTGGCACTAGGCTTTGATTTCCAAACTATCCTCCTTTGGCTTCTATCCTTCTCTCTGTAACTTTATCTTAAGTTCCCTCTCTGACCGTTCCATTGCTGCTGTGGTAGATGGTTACTGTTCTTGTAAGTCTATTAACAGTGGTGTTCCTCAAGGTTTTGTCCTGTCATCCACTCTCTTCCTATTAATCATTAATGATCCTCTAAACCAGTGGTTCTCAAACTATGGGTCACGACCCAAAGTTGGGTCGCGAGATCAATTTTGATGGGTCGCAGGGACACAGGAACATTATCATGCTTTCAGTGTTTCAGTGTATTTCAGTTACTTAATTGAATTATTCTTCTTTAACCACAAATTACTTTTGTTATGTATGTTCATCTTCCCCCCACCTCCCTCCTCCTGGGCCCCCATGTAATGGTGTCTCTGACAGGAATGACTCCTGTATCAAACACGTATGTTGGACTGGCAGTGGGCCCATGCAGGCTCGTGCGCGGTGTCTAATTTCCACCGACTGCAGGCGAGGGAGGTTGTGCCGTTTGCAGTCATTTGTGTGTGTGTGTGTGTGTGTGTGGGTGTGTGTGTGTGTGTGTGTGTGTGTGTGTGTGTGTGTGTGTGTGTGTGTGTGTGTGTGTGTGTGTGTGTGTATAATTATATAATATCTTGCTTCATATACTACTTACTATATTTATTAACTAATAATAATAATAATAATCTTTCGTTCTTATTGGTTTATTCTACAACTTCATCACATATGAATCAATCATGGGTTGCGAAGGAATGAAATGTTTCAAATAGGGTCGCTCATGAAAAAGTTTGAGAACCACTGCTTTAAGCCAAGCTTCTTGTCCTATCCACTCCTACGCTGATGATACAAACCTGCACTTTTTCACGCCTTTTTGTAGATGCCCAGCCCTTCAGGAAGTAAACAGCTCATGCAGGAAAGCCACAGAATGCCTGACTTCTGATCTTTCTAAAATTTCTGATAGGGTTAGAGCAAATTTAGTAATGTTCAATGCCTCAAAAACTCAGTTCCTCCGTTTATCAACTCGACACAACCTTCCTGATATCTATCCCCTCTTCTTCACTGAACATCCTCGGTCTGTCCTGTACTTATAATCTAAACTGGAAACTTCACATCTCACCTCTAGCTAAAGCAGCTTCCATGAAGTTTGGCAGTCTGTGTTGTCTCTGCCAGTTTTTCTCACCCCTCCCTACCCTAGCTGCTAACTTTGTACAAGGGGTCTTATCTGTCCAAGTATGGAGCTTGCTTCACATACCACTATTTCAGAGAGGGTGGAATCAAAAGCTTTTCATCTTATCAACTGTCTTCAGCTTCACTCTCATTGCCGCAATGTTGCATATCTTGTTTTCTACTCCTACCTTCATGTTAACTGCTCTTCTGATATTGCTAATTACATGCCTCCCCTCCTCCTGCAGCTTGGCTGCACAAGACTTTCTTCTTTCTCTTGTCCATCTTCTGTCCATTTCTCTAATGCAAGAGTTAACTAGTGTTCTCAGTCGTTCATCTCTTTCTGTGGTAAACTCTGGAACTCCCTACCTGCTTCTGTATTTCTTCCTTTCTATGACTTGAACTCTTTCAAGAGAGAGGTTTTAAGACACTTATCCTGTGTTTTTTTTTTTTTTTATTATTTTATCTGACATCTCTATGGGAACAGGCATTAAATGTTCCTTTCTTTTTATTAAAAAAATTTGTTGCCCTTAACCAGTGGCCCTCTTACATAAAACACACACACACACACACACACACACACACACACACACACACACTACAATTTTTTTCAATAACTTTATGATGAAACATAATAATTCTTTTTCCACAAAACATCCTTGTAAAATAGGGGTCTGTCTTATGTAGAGGTGCATCTAATATGCCAGAAAATATGGTACTCTGTAGGCTGATGCTAAGGCCAAAAGGAAAACGGTCTTCATAGCAACATTCCTTAACAAGCCCAAATGAAGAGGTTCATATGGGAACAACTCTATTATAAGAGTTAACCAGTATTCTCAGTCATTTATCCCTTTCTCTGGTAAACTCTAGAACTCCCTACCTGCTTCTGTATTTCCACCTTCCTGTGACTTAAATTCCTTCAAGAGGGAGGTTTCAAGACACTTATCCTTTAGTTTTTCACTACTGCTTTAGATCCTATTCAAGGACCGGCATCTCAGTGGGCCTTTTTTTTTTTTCTTCTTTTTTCTCTCTCTCTCTCTCTCCCTTGGCTGGTGTCACTCCTACATAAAAAAAAAAAAAAATTGCACTGACCTAGCACAAACCTGGGGCAAAGAGAGATTGAATTACTCTCGCATCGCTGGAGAATCTCCCCCACCAGATCTGACAGTCTCAAACCGATTCCCTCCTGATTTCTTTAAGTAGGCCACTACCGTTGAATTGTCCAACATGAGAGACACCACTGAGCTGGTCAAGTCTTGGCAAAATAACTGTAGAGCATGGAAGACTGCTCTCATCACCAGGTAGTTGATGTGCAACTCCTTTTCCTGAGGGGCCCACACTCCTGATGCCAGAGAGTCCCCAAGATAGGCCCCCCCATCTGTGAAGAGATACATCCATGAACAGAGTCTGGTCTGGTGGAGCCATCACACATGGACCCCATGCCAGCATGTTCAGGAACCATCCACCAAGCAAGGTCCTTCAGACACTGTTGCGATGGTGGAACCTGCCACCAAACTGGTTCTAACACTGTCCTCCAGTGCCTCTTCAGACACCACTGAAGGGACCAAGAAGGCATTTGACCACCTGGCACTAGTCTCTCTAAGGAAGTCAAATGATCCAGGAGCTACTGGTGAGGCCATGTCCCCTAAAAAACTCTGCACCATGAGCAGAAACTGATTTACTCAGTCTGGTGATGAAAGCACCAAGTCCCTCTGTGAATCCAGTACTATACTCAGATACTGTTTTCACTGACTGGGTACTAAGTCTGACTTGGGCAAATTTAACTGAATGCCCAGCCATCTGCACAACTGAATCAGAGATCTGGTCACTCTCACACACATCCAAAAAGTATTCCCTGTGACCAGCCAGTCATCCAAATAACAGCACAGGCTGAAGACCTGTTGATGTTCCCATGCAGCCACTGGTAAATACCTGTGGGGTGGTGGTGAACCAAAACAAATAATCCAAAACTGAAAATCTGCCACACCAGACAAGCTGCAGGTATTTGCTAGAACAAGGATGGATTGGAATCTGAAAATAGGCATCCTTAAGATCCAGGGACACTTAATCCCCTCATCCAGTGACTCCAACACTGAAGTCACTGTCTCTATGGAAAGGAGTGACTATGAGAAATTTGTTTAGGGCCAACAGCCCGAAGTCACTGTCTCTATGGAAAGGAGTGACTATGAGAAATTTGTTTAGGGCCAACAGCCCATCCTGTGTTGCCAGTTCTGCAACAATGTCTGTGTGCCAAAACATTTATAATCAAAATCTTTATCCCTCTCCAATACTGTAGCATTCAATTTCATTATACTTCTTTGATATTATATGCATGTTGACATAGGCATCAAAAAAACAAAATGGTCCCCAAATATGTTTCACTTCCTAGAAAAGTATTCAGTCTATAATAACTCAGAGTCTAAAAGATAGATACGTATATGAAAACATTCGCTCCTGACTTGTCAAAATATTCTTTGTTAATGTTAGTGACAAGTCTTGTATATACAAATAAAAATAAAAACTAATATGGCTCAAAAAAGAAATTGTATATGTACATACTAAACAGTTTCCTAAGAGGTATGTATATATATACATACTAAACACTGTATGGATTAACCGGAGGAGGATCCAGAGTGGCAGCCTCTGGTAGATAGAAGGACCTTGTCCTGCCATACCAATCCTTAGGTAACCAAAAGGTAACTGAACAAGGCTTAGACTCACAGACCAATCTATTCTGGACCTCTTCATGCACAGCTTAAGACATAAGCAAATGTGGTAGTGCCACAGGGGGAGGACCAGTAACAGCTAACCCCTGCATTCTCCCCACACCAGTGAGCTCAGAGGAGGATGAAGCATCAGGTGAAGGCAGATTAAGAAACTCCCTCACAAGGCCTATGAGGTGCAAAAAAGGAGAACAAATCCTCAGAGTGGAAGGCACTTCCTCCTCATCCTCTCCATTCCCATCATCAGGGGAAGGAGGATGGCTGCCTGGCAAGGGAGCAGGTTGGTAATGGCCTAAACTGCTGGTTACGATAGCAGGTTGGTCGCCAGGCATGGGAACTTTATGGCTGACACCAACAGATGCATCCTGAACAAGTGGGTGACTGCCATGGGAAGAAACTATTGGGCCTAACCCACTGTTAGGGAGAAGAGGCTGGCTGCTAGGTATGGGAGCATTGGGGCAGACACTATCCTCTATATCCTGGATAAGAGTCTGGCTGCCAGATATGGGGACCTCATGGCTGACGCCAGCCTCCGTATCTTCAGTAGGGGCAGGTCACCAGGCATGGAAGCTGTGTGGCTTTCACCAACCCCACTACTGTAACCAGTGCTTAAGGTATCCCAGACACTATACACTGCCTTACCCTTACCACAAACAGGAGGGAACCTGCTTATCCCCATGGCCTCCTTTGGTACCAATTCAGCCCCATACTCACCAACACCCATCAGCTGCGGTGTGCTGCCTGTACCCCAGCTGGGATCACTGGGTAGAGCACATGGCTCACCTGAAGAAGGCAGGAGTGGGGAAAACAAAGCCCGGGAAAGACAATCTTAAGTCTCCATCTACACATTCTCTTATCAATATCACTAGCAGATGAGGAAACATGCTTCCATTTCTTACCTGAAGCAGAACCTTTTCTACACTCAAGCTGGACCTTCATGTTATCCATATAAAGTTGAAACTGCTTGTGTGACAAGTGACACACTTATCACAAGAATCAAATATACAAACAACCTGCCCACATAACAAACATTCCAGATAAGGATCTATATCCACAGATGAAAGGGACCTTGGACACTTGACATATACAGGAAAGCACATTGCCAGAACACTTCAACTCAACTGTTGAAAACAGTTTATAGTGGAATGTCAATTACCGAATGCCTCTCTTTTCAAACAATTCGGTTTTCAAACAAAATTCTGAACTTATAATTGCTTCAGTTGCTGTACCATAATTTGGTTTTTGAACAAAGTCACAAGTGTTTTAAATATTAAAATACAAAGTTAAAGCTGCTGTTTATTATTAATTTATAGTTTCTATAAGTATTACCTTTATTTTTTATATATTTTGAGTAGAGGTACTGTGTGTAAGACTGTAATTTAATCTTTGAAATACAGTAAATGTGATCCCATTGAAGAGCCTCGATGTAAACAAACAATGTCTTGGTTAGGTTAAAAGTACAGTGAATCCCCAGTTCATCAAAGGGTTATGTTCCAGAGGCACCCACAAAGTACTAAAATCCCTGATATATTGACTGTGGTTCAGAAAGAAGAAGAAAAAAAAGCCACTAATTAAACCACTCATCTCATGGCAGTAATGGTGATTAGCCACCAACTCAGCAAATTAGGAACATACACTGTGTGCACAACACACCGACCACCACCACTGACCCAACAATAACCAAAATGTTTGTATAACACTTACATAACACACTAAACCACCACCACAGGGATAACAACCCATACACAATGTCAACTGGCGACAAAATCTGCTTCTGCACAATTATCCAATCCAACAACCACCCAACAGTAACAGCAATTTACAGCATTCCCACAGACATGCCACACTGCCACCAATCCAAGTACATCAGCTCATAAACACTGTGAGAGTGGCAACAAAATTTACTGCTTGCACGGCTGACCAATCAACACCAGCTGGTGCCCACTCTGCCTGCCAGCAGCTGACTGTTGACAGTGACAGGCTGATGTGAACTGTGCTGTTGCCTCCACCTGGCCACAGCTTTATCAGCAGGCAGTGTTACCAAATATACAAGTCCACCTAAACCCTCATCTGGGTATTTCTTCAACCTACGCCATGATTTAGCTTGTTTTTTATCAAATATAATAGCTGATTTTTCCAAGATAAAATGGGATTTTCTGCATTGTAAAAATAATTAGGTTCCAAGAAAAAACCATGAAAAAGTGAACCGGTGAAAACTGAACCGCAGTAAACTGGGGATTCACTATAATCCCATCTCCTGAGCCACCTGTGGCTCTCTTGATGACCCTACAATGCCATCACAACCGCACAACTGCATTTTCCCAGTAGCTTTTCCCAGCAGCAAGATGTCTTAAGTGTTATGATCAACTTCATTTTGGTGGTAGGTGGGTTGCTCCTTTCTTTGTCACACTCTAAGGCCTCCCTCATTAGGTCAATAACAAACAGAATACCTGTAGGGTCTAAATAATACCATATTTGATGGTATATAAGATGCATGGGCATATAAGATGCAGACCTATTTCAGCAGGGCATATTCAGGATTTTTTTTGATGTATTTAAGCATGTATTGTTTAAAGCAAGCTAGTGGTACAACTGAACAAAAAACAAGCAATCACAATAGTAAAAATTTTATATCTTGCATGATTACAGTAATAAAACAAAGGTAGTGGCCTAGTGATGGAGGCAAGGTGAAGAATGCAGCTCAGCTGACAAGATGTCAACGACACACTTGCACGTCACTGAACAGGGCTGTGTTTTCATTTTCAACTTTTCCTTACATCATATTATGGTTTAAAAATATGATATAGTACCCTTCCCTATAATACATTGGTGTAAATCTTCAGGTGTACAGGTGAAGGAAATTTCAAAATTAAATCTATAAGAGGCCTCACATTTGCATATAAGATGCAGGGTGATTTTTAGAGCTATTTTTTATGAAAAAAAAGGTGAGTTTTGCATACCATTAAATACAGTATCTTCTGATGAATTTCTCATCATTAAGTTCATTCAATACATCATTTCTAGATAAATAATTTCTGAGCTGGAGATGTTGTGGAGCAGCCATCTTAGCAGTGGGAGCATCAGTCTGGGAATGAATTAATCCAATATACATTGATTCCAATGGGGAAAATGATTTCAGTTTTCAAACATTTCAGATTTCAAATGGCATTTAGGAATGAATTAAGTTCAAGAATCAAGGTTCCACTGTAACTGCTGGAAGGATGTGTAGTTCCCATGACAGCAAAAAGATGAATGAAGGCAGATACAGGGTTTTGGGAGAGCAAGTAATAGAAAATGGGTTCAAATGTCTTAATACAAGAAAATGAGAAGAGGTTCTCTTTCGTTCCTATTTCTCATAGTTGTTAGATGTTGGTATGAGTTTACTGTGGCGATGACTTTAGTAATAATTAATAATTATGAGTAGTAGTATGTGTAATAACAAAAACATTTTTTCTAATATTTTCTTAGTGTGCCGGGTGTGATGCAGAAGTTAGGAAGAGAATGTAGTAGCACCACTGGAATCATTAATGAAGAGGATGAAAACTTTTGTGCTGGCTGGAAGCGTCCCACTCCATCCCTTGCCAACTCCTCTTCTTGCAGCATTCCTGAGTTCAAGTGAGATAATTAATTAACATGTTGCTCTATATCTGATGTTCATTGACACACAGTATTCATGGATGGCTTTGTTGGTAAGATGAAAGCTAAAGTAGGAAATGTTGGTGCCAGGCTGAAACAGGTCGGAGTGGGATGGGCTTTAGTAACACGACTATATGTAGTGGGCACTGTCTTGCTGGCAGAGAATGAAAGGAAATTTCAGAGTGGTGGATTGTTTCCAAAAGCTGTGTATGAGATGGAAACTAAAGGTTAAGTGCTGAGAAAAGTAAAGTGATAATAGTGTTTGAGATGAGAGAAGTGGTGTGTGATTTTAGGATATCTTGAGGATGAATGTGCCAGCTGTAGAAAGGTGTGAGGTTGTTATGTAAGAAGAAAGAATAGAGAAAATGAATGAATTTGAGTAATTGGGAATAGTGCTAGATAACATAGCAAGATATTGAGGGATAGAGTAAGAATTGTGAAAGGTAGAGAGATCATTGATTCACATACAAAGAGTCATGAAAGGAAGAAATGTGTCTGTGGATGTAAACAGGAATAGTATTCTCCTGGCAGTGATGTGTGAATATCTGTGATGTAGTAGAGTTTGCCTATGCACACATTTTCACACCGTGATACAAGTATCTTCATTGCACAAGTCCCTGGGTTGTGGCCATATTGTGCCTTCTTTGGCAATTATGCACTCTCTTAGAGATAAAAGATATTCTGAAACTTACCTTTTCCACAGGTGATTTAACAATTTATTTATGTAATTGATTCTTTCCTTTAAATTTTATGGGGAACCATTTGATGGATCAGATATTTCTTCTAGTGAATGCTGACTGGGAAGGACTTCAGTGTGCTGCCCCTTAATAACTGTGAAGGGATTATGGCATTGAGTTCATCAATATTACTGGGTACATAAGTTGAGGATCTGTCATTTATAGTGGATTCTAAGGATTCTAAGATGACAGTGTGCAGTTCACCAGATGTGACTAAGGCCCTGCTAAGTGCTTTTCTTAAACCAGCTTTCTAATGTTCCTATTAACCTTTCCCATATAGCACCAAACCAGGGAGCTTTAGCTGGGATGAACTTTCAACCACAGTTGATTCATGTTAAATGATTACTTACTTGAGGGTTTTGGATAATTTCTTTGATATAACTGGCCATAGTAATAAAGGTTGTTGCATTAGCACTTAATGTGATATGTGAAAAATGTTGTCTGCTTGTCTGCATTTAAGAAATTTTTACTTGTTAAATGAGGGACCACTTCTAGATGGATGGCTCTGGTGATAGCACAGGTGAAAAGAACAATGTATGCCCTGCTGACTTGATCAGCCTCTCCCTTGACCTTAAGGGCATCAGTAAAATCCACTTCTGTGATATTGGAGGGTTCACAAGCATGAGAATAGGCTTTGTCCTGATATTTCTAGCATATTTTGCATCTTAACACTCCCTTTACTACTTGCCTCAGTTTAGGAATCCACTATTTCTATCTCATATATACAATTACAAAGTTGATGCTATAATGATGATTTAATTCATGACATCTTTGTATTAGCAGCTTGAATATGTGGTGATGGCCAAGTAGCAAAATAGGATGTTTGGTTGATTCAAGCAAGTTAGCCAATTGAATTTTTCAACTGCACTTGATGATGTCATTATCAAGATATGACCCTAACTGGAGAATTATATTTGAGTGTGATAATCTGTCAATCTTTTTCAGGAGAATGTTTATTCTTTAGAAAATTCTTCTCTTTTTATCAGTTTAATTAGCCTTCCCTCTGCTGTACTTATTTATTCCACCTTCATTGTTAGGTGGGCAGTGATAGCCAGACCCTTTTAGTGAGCATTTACATTAGTTTTGTTTTTACTTTATTCAGTCACTTCTGTTTCAGTAGGTTGAGCAATATTAATTTGTCCCTCTGGCCATTCATTTTTGTGGGTCAGCCAAGAGGGTCCTTTCCATCACAGAGAGGATTTCCACAACTCATCTGTGCCTATTCCCCAAGTTAGGAGATCGCTGAGTTATCTTTAGTTGCCACATAATTTACCCTTAAGCCAGGAATGAATTGATTTTATTTACCTTACCTTACCCTTTTGGCTACCTATGCAGGTGATGTCTTCTAACTCTGTAACCATTATAGAGCAATATGGCTGTCATGTCATAAGTTAGTACTGGAGATGATTTTATTCCTTTAAAAGCCTCAAGGATGAAAATGGTAAAGTTAACAGTTAGGAAGACAACAGTCAATTCCAGTTTAAGGATAATGAGTTTTTTAAATGGGGTAATCTTTTGCTTTTCCTATTATCAAGTGTCCTTGCCCATTACTACAAAGGTAGGCACATGCTCATGAGGCCTTATTGCCGGCATCACTGAATATATGTAAATCTCCTTTCTGTTGTGTTGTGGCTATTCTAGGGATTTTTATTTTACTTATCTTAAGTTCTCTGTTAAGTGATTCCCACTGATCACAAAGTTCATCAGGTAGGGTGAGATAGTTTCCAAAGGTCTTGTAGGAACATTCTAGATTTGATGGTTACATGAAGTAATAAGTCTAGTGAGTCAAACAGTTTTGAGACCATATTCAAATAAGATCTTTTTATAATTTTATCAGGATCTTTAGAGCCACTGATTTTAAGTATGGATGTATCTGCACCTAGTACTTTCAACTGGTCTTGTTTACTAGATATAACATTGTTTAGCTCAAATTGATTTAGCAACTTAGGACTGTTTGTTACCCTTTCTCTTATAGGTGGTATTCATTAAATATTCTCTATATTTGCCAGTATTGCTCTAGATCTCCTTGATTATTTGCCCCCTGTAGGTTGTGTTTATAATCCTTGTTTTATGTTCTTAATAGTTTCCTCCCGTTCTTGAATATTAGTAAGGCTATGGTAGCATTAAGTAGATATTGAGAAAACATGGCCCAAAACCAAATAAAACTACCTTGAACCTATAGGTGTCAAATGGGAAATTAGGATCTAATGGATTTCTAGACCACAAAAAATCTAGTATATTCTCTGTCTTTTTTGTTAAGTCTTACCATCAAGCAGGCCTTTTCTATGTCAGATATGAAGGCATATTTTTTATGTCTAAATCTTAATAGGTCAGACACATAATAGGTCAGACACTAGACTTGGACCTGTTAGTAAGCAATCATTTAAATTTAATGAGCCAGCTGATTGTTTGGCTGAACAATCATAAACTATCCTTATTGAGTGATTAGGCTATCCTTTTCTTTTTTTTATCCCATGGTGTGATAAATAATGAATATGGTGGTTATCATTATGTGGATCCACTTTCTATAATATCTCTGTTTGGCTGATCATTAATTATGTACTTTGGAATATTGATTACAATGATCTGGATTTTTGTTAAAGGTGTTCTGAAGGCTTCTTACTTTACCTAGTGTTAGACTGAAATTATTTAGTACTTGTTCCTTATTTTCCTTCCAGGCAGACACTACTATATTGGCTATTTTGATCATCATATGTGATGGAATTCTCATACTACTTGATGGTGCCTTTAGTTTTTTGGATTATTTCAGTGGATAATCTACCAATGTGATCTATTTCACAGAGCTTATTTAGGTCAGCATGACATGGCTGGTAGTCTGGGTTACAAAGTTTCTCTTCTACTAAGGTAACTGGTAGTTTTAGCACTGGGATTATCTCCACTTGGGTATTATAATTACTGCTCTTATAGGTGTCACTCAAGACATAGCCATATATGGTAGGTAATAAAACTTTTGTACCCTCCCTTTCATAACCAGGATGGACTAAATCATAGTAGTGATAAGCTCCTATTAGTAGAGAGAGATGTTTTTATCTGATTTGATGTTGGGGTTAGCTAACACACAACCTAGTTTCATTAATCTGGTTAAATTTTTATTCAATCCTCTGAGTTGTTTATTGAGGCATTTGATTTACAATTGCAACCTTTATGTAGTATCCTTCCCCTTACAGTCATCACAAAAATAAAAAAAGAAAAAAAAATGGATCTAGTCTATTATGATCCACTAACTGATGGTTGAAAATTGGTTTGAATTGCCCACCTTGCAGTTTGAGCAAGAGCATTGCCAGCAACATCTGGCAAGGTGCTTTGACAATGGGATGTGTGTGTGTGGGAAACAGGCTCAGTACTGACACTGATAGGAAGGAGATAGGTTGATGCTCTGGCTAGTTCCTCCTCAATTTATCAACATTTAGAGTCAGCATTTTTTTTATCATGTATTTCTTTATATATTAACCATATATGGGTTGCAAACATGGAAAATGAAGAAAAGGCTTACATTTTAGTCTGAAAGCAAGAAAAATGCTTGTTAAGGAAATATGTAACTGTACAGGCAGGAAAAAGTCAACAGTAATGTTGTAGATGGCTGCCATGTGGAATTCACCACCCAATGTTGTTCCTTCAGCAAAATCTTATCTTGGATGCTCTAAGATTTCCAAGGCTACTGATAAGGTTCTTTTTTTTTTTTTTTTTTTTTTTATGTAGGAAGGATACTGGCCAAGGGCAACAAAAATCTAATAAAAAAATGCCCAGTGAAATGCCAGTCCCATAAAAGGGTCAAAGCAGTGGTCAAAAATTGGAGGAGAGGAGTTGATGAGACGAAAAGCTTTTGATTCCACCCTG
Organism: Scylla paramamosain; assembly: GCF_035594125.1. Classification (NCBI taxonomy): domain Eukaryota; kingdom Metazoa; phylum Arthropoda; class Malacostraca; order Decapoda; family Portunidae; genus Scylla; species Scylla paramamosain. Next base: position 13,688,364 of record NC_087175.1, read on the forward strand.
TCTAGAAGAGCAGTATGAGTGGAACCCCCCCAGACATGTGAAGCATACTCCATACATGGACGGATAAGGCCCTTGTACAGAGTTAGCAGCTGGGGGGGTGAGAAAAACTGGCAGAGACGTCTCAAAACACCTAACTTCATAGAAGCTGTTTTAGCTAGAGATGAGATGTGAAGTTTCCAGTTCAGATTATAAGTAAAGGACAGACCGAGGATGTTCAGTGTAGAAGAGGGGGACAGTTGAGTGTCACTGAAGAAGAGGGGATAGTTGTCTGGAAGGTTGTGTCGAGTTGATAGATGGAGGAATTGAGTTTTTGAGGCATTGAACAATACCAAGTTTGCTCTGCCCCAATCAGAAATTTTAGAAAGATCAGAAGTCAGGCGTTCTGTGGCTTCCCTGCGTGATATGTTTACCTCCTGAAGGGTTGGACGTCTATGAAAAGACATGGAAAAGTGCAGGGTGGTATCATCAGCATAGTAGTGGATAGGACAAGAAGTTTGGTTTAGAAGATCATTAATGAATAATAAGAAGAGAGTGGGTGACAGGACAGAACCCTGAGGAACACCACAGTTAATAGATTTAGGAGAAGAACAGTGACCGTCTACCACAGCAGCAAAAGAACGGTCAGAAGGGAAACTTGAGATGAAGTTACAGAGAGAAAGATAGAAACCGTTGGAGGGTAGTTTGGAAATCAAAGCTTTGTGCCAGACTCTATCAAAGGCTTTTGATATGTCCAAGGCAACAGCAAAAGTTTCACCAAAGTCTCTAAAGGAGGATGACCAAGACTCAGTAAGGAAAGCCAGATCACCAGTAGAGCGGTCTTGACGGAACCCATACTGGCGATCAGATAGAAGGTTGTGAAGTGATAGATGTTTAAGAATCTTCCTGTTGAAGATAGATTCAAAAACTTTAGATAAGCAGGAAATTAAAGCAATAGGACAGTAGTTTGAGGGATTAGAGCGGTCACCCTTTTTAAGAACAGGTTGAATGTAGGCAAACTTCCAGCAAGAAGGAAAGGTAGATGTTGACAGACAGAGCTGAAAGAGTTTGACTAGGCAAGGTGCAAGCACGGAGGCACAGTTTCGGAGAACAATAGGGGGGACCCCATCAGGTCCATAAGCCTTCCGAGGGTTTAGGCCAGTTCTCTTGCTAGAGAACTATGTAAAAACCCTCATCTGACAGCTTCTAAGCTAAAAGAAATTTATCCAAACCTCTTAAAAGACATATCCAACACCACCTTCAGAAAGATCTCCAGCTGCCCATCTGCCATGCTATGCTCAATCTTCTACTGACAGAGTGTATGAAGAAAGCCTGAGTGGATTTCGCTAAAAATATCCGCTGGACAGCTGAAGACTGGAGGAAGGTAATGTGGTCAGATGAATCCATTCAGATGCATTCAAGTTTGTTCTGCCACAGTAAGATGGCCATCATCAATCACTGGATTCAACCCTGCCTACACAGTTCGTACTGTGAATCATCCTGAATCTGTCATGATATGGGGATGCTTCAATGCTGAAGAGGCCATGAAGGTCTGTATTTCCTCCTTGAAACTGTAACAGTGAATTCTGATGGCTACAATCAGGTTCTTGAAGATCATCTCCTGTGCTCATATGAAAGTCATGGCTGCACTGTCTTCATGCATGATGGTGCCCCACGTCACAAGGCCAAGAAACTTACCAAATGGCTCACTAGCCACAATATTAAACTGTTACTGTGGCCTGGCAATAGTCCTGATTAGGCATTAATAATTAACCTCTGTAATTAATTATTATTGAGGTGCTGTCTTACTCTCCCTTGCACGGAGGTGGATGTCCAGTATTGTTCCATTACCAATAACACACACTATATCCTTTAGTATGTTTCAGTTTCATTTAGAATTTCTGGAAAATCGATCTTAATCATTATTAATTTCACTTGTGACCTTACCTATTATGTTCTCAGTGTTGTTTTTATATAAACAGGTAGAAATTTGTGTTACTGAGTCCACTTGTGACCTTCACCTTCAGGAATTTTATGTAGGAAAGTGAAGAAAGATTTCACGTTTAGTCTCTCTCTCTCTCTCTCTCTCTCTCTCTCTCTCTCTCTCTCTCTCTCTCTCTCTCTCTCTCTTTCTCTTTCTCTTTCTCTCTCTCTCTCTCTCTCTCTCTCCCTCAGTCACAGCTTCCCTCTCAATGGTGAGTGACAACCAGAAAATGAATTTGCCTTCCATTCTTATTATTACTTGGTGGCACGCTACTCCATAATAAATTCTTTTGTTTATATGTGTTGATGGGCTGGCTTTAAATTATCTTCCTTAATAGTAATTTATTTTAAATTTAGTCCTTTGTACAGTTAACATTTCTTTACTTATCCACTTACTTATTTAATAATTTCTCTTTCCTATTTATTTATTTAATTATTTTATTTTATTTTATCTCATCCTTTCCCCATGGTGATGATAGCTACCATTATTGATAATTCTTAATGATTCCCTGGATCACCCCTATCTTGTTAATTATTCTGCTGTGGGTAAAGTTAACAGCAATACAAAAGAAGTTCTAATCTTACAGCACATCATCAATAATACACATGACACAAGAAATCACCAAAATCTGGGAAAATGAGATGCTATTGCAGTACTTTCAGAAACTAGCTGACAGTATGCCTGAATGACTCAAACTTGTTTTTGAAGCCAAAGGGAATATGTCAAAATACTAAGATAACAACCTCTGATCTCTAGCATGTTTGTATTTCTATTCCTTTATGACATTCATGTCTACACTACCAGATGCTCAGCAGGTCCAATTTTTATTTATTTATTTTTTTTTTTTTTTTTTTTTTTTTTTGTGGTGACCATATATTTGTAGAACACAAAGTCTATGTCATATTTCTGACTTTAGTTGCTCCCCATGAATCCTTATAGTTTTAATCTTTCTTTACCAGATATTTTATATTTTATTAACAACAAAGAGGACTCAAGTACAAAGATTTTCTGTGAGCACTGATCTAGGAGGGTCCTTAATTTTATTATTTTATCTCCTTTTTCCAATACAGGTAACATTAGGGTAGGCAATATGGTCTTCTACTTAGATGCTGTAATAGTTAAGGTTGTTGTCTCCATTGCCTTTATTTCAATTTCTTGATTGTTTGTCGTTTTAGATCTGAGCAAAGGACATTATTTTTTTTTTTTTTTTTTTTTTTTTTTTTTGCTTTCTCTCAGAATTTGCATTTATTGATGGGGGAATTAGTACAACCCTTGATGCCATGTCCAGGATCCAAGCACCAATTACACAAGCTTTCTTTAGTTTCAATTTAACACTTGAGTTTTTACAGCATAAGTGATTCTAGCCCTGGTATAGTTTACACTCTTTTCTACCTTTTGTTACCTAATACTGAAGCTGTCAACATGATAAGATTCAATTTTTTTCTGTCTCTATTATGAATATCTTGTTTCTTAAGCAATTTAAAACCTTCTACAACTCTCTTTATATATATATATATATATATATATATATATATATATATATATATATATATATATATATATATATATATATATATATATATATATATATATATATATATATATATATATATATATATATATATATATATATATATATATATATATATTATTTTATTTTATTTTATTTTATTTTATTTTATTTTATTTATTTATTTTTTTTATGGGGGCTAGTAGGTACCTCCTAGCAATTTAGAACCTCCTACAACTCTGTATTTTTTTTTATGGGGGTTGGTAGGTAATTTAAAAGGAAGATTGAACAAATTTTGCCTCTTAATATGAGCATCTGGAGCTTTGTAAAGACTTTCATATTTGGTGATAAATGGTGATAAATTGCTTGAAGCTGGTAATGTTAAGTTTAGGTTTCTGCAACTTGGCAATTTAATTCATCAGGGCATATCTAATTCTGTCTTTCTTGTCATAGATATTCTTTTAGTAATTAAATAGTAAAATCATGATTAGATGCCTGAAGTTTAAACCCTGATATTAACTGTGCTGCCTTCCCCCTCTAATTGGCCTTTAAGTTTTTGAATACCCATTAGGTCTTTATTTGATGAATGAAACATTCATACATGTCCCAAAACTCTTCATGTTGCCACTGAAAGGGTAAATTTATTTTGGGTGGTTTAAATCTTATTTTCTTGTTTTCTTGTTTTAGGGTTTATTGTGTGACTTCTAGTTTGGCGAGGTTCTTATTACTTCTATCTTCATATAATATATTCTCCACCATTGTCTCCTGGAGATTATCCTAGTCTAAAAGTTCATATATTTTCTCATTGTTGATGTTTATTTTAGCTAGTGTATTTTCAACAGTTCTTTGTCTAGCCCTTAGTTTACACATGTCAGTGGCATGAATGAATGTTTTTAGATCCTAACTGAGGATGGTGATGCCTGCCTTGAGTCCACCTCTGGCTCATTTAAGCTTTTTTTAAATCCTTAATTTTTAAGTTTTTAGGAGGATGGCAACATGAATCAATGAATTAAAGTAATTGTTATTAGGATCTAATAAGCAACTAGTATGATGTGAAGCACCAGAACCACCACACCATTGCCAAACTCAGAGTTATTGGGAAAGACTCCACTCCCCAGCCAATTCTAGTCCTATTGAGTAGGATGTTATTGCAGGCTTCACTTAGATAGGCGTCATCGAAGCCACGGTCCATAATTTTGATAGGGCAGAATTGGGATTTTGAAGCTGGCAATACCTTATGTAGCCACTGGTTGACACCCCATTTTTTTTATGGCCTTGTATTTTTCCAAGGGATTGTAAACAGTTCTCAAGGTTGAGGAGGAGGTTATTGCCACAGGTTCTTTCTTAAATCTCAAGGGCCAAGCCTCAATACCATTTGGTGATTCCCAGTGTTCAGTACCACCAGTAATATCATTTCCTTCTATAAGAGGTGTGCTTTTGTCGTCCAAGATCGTACTTGTCTTTGAAGCGTAATCTTTGGTGAAACCAAGCTGGTGTGTTTTTGTCATCAAGATTTTGGTGATCTTGCTTCAAAGACACCAGGTAGAAACCAAGACTGATCTTCAGCAAATCTGTAGCACACTCCTGAGGTGCCTTGAGGTGATCTTAATGTGTAAATAGAAGCAATATGGCAGCCTCAAAAGAGTAAGTATTTCTGCTATTTATGGAAATAAGTCTAATTTATAGTTTCTTAAAGACAAAAGATGATATATGATATCGAGAAGAGAAAGATAACATTATATTCATGGTAACATAAGGGCAGATAAGGAGTTAAACATGAATCATATTATAAATATGAAGTATTTCTTAAGCAAATTAAGTTTCTTAATGAAAATAGATAATATATGATCTTGAGAAGAGAAAGATAATGTTAGCTTAGCAAGGGATAAATGAGAGAACATAGGAAGCTAAGGTAGCAGAGCAGATAAAGATGATTCATGTTATGGATAAGAAACATTTCCTAAGGAAATTTTTTTTTGTATAATGATATGAAGGTATACTGTGATATAGTCTATCTGACCTAATCCCATCAGCAGGCCCAAGAATTTGTTAACAGCTTTGATTAAATGGAAATTAGGTAATTTTCTAGTTCTTTCTCAACCTTATTGCTGGTCTATTCTCTTCTATTCTTTTTGCATATATCTTTAGATATAACTGATATGTAAATATAAGGTGGGAGAGAAGGGATCCAGTGGGGTGAAGCATTCCTGGTTAAGTTAGGTTATGCAATGTTAGGTTAGGTTAGCTAATGCTAGGTTAGATCATTGTCCTTAAGGGGGGATCCAGGAGGGGCTAACACTTGTAGCCAAGGTGGAGAGGAGAGAGAACTCAGCAATTGGGTACTTCATTGTTTACCGCCAGATTTTGCTATTTTCAACAAAGAAATACTTTTGGTGTTTATCGGTTAACTTTTACACGTAGCCAATTCATATTTTAACATTGAATATGTTGCCAATGCACTATGTTTTGTAGCTTTTATGAAAATGTATATATGATTTTAAAGTCTCATTTCGGCTCTTTCCAAGCAACTCTGTTTTTGTCATTGATACCAAGAAGGGGCCAAGACAGTGCTTTGAAGCCAAGAGCAATCTTGGATGACAAAAACGTGCCTAAGGAGTGTGAGTACTGGCCTGCTAACTCATAGTTCTTCCCAAGCTCAGGTCTGGCATATGTCATTCACCTTGCTGTTGCTCATTGCATATGTACTTGTAGATAAATGGTTGGTGAAATAGGTGGAAGGATGGGGACAGATGGGCGACAAAGATGGCCACTTTTTTTGTAGTTGCATTTTCAGTGGGGACGGGTTAAACTCGAAACTGATGCTGCTGTCTTGTGCACAACTGGAAAAGTAGGGTAGTTTTAATGTGGACTTTAGCATTTTCTGTGGTGCATTTCAGCAACATGTAGAAAACTGGTTCTAGAGACATAAAGAGTGTGCACAAGTCAAGGTAATAGCAAGGATCCAGTTTGAAGGACCAGTTTAAGTACTTGGCATTAGCATGTGCAATGCCAAGCCCAAATTATAAAATATGAATTTACCTTGGTATTAGTGACAATATGTAGTCTCCGGCTGGCTGGGCCATGTTCAGCAGCTCTGTGTTGTCAGTTGTGCATTTTTCTTGTGGCTTGCAGTGTTTACCTTGTGAAGGGTGAACCTATGGTCTGGCTAAGTACTAAACAGTACACAAGCCTGAGACTAATTAGAGTACTTAGCTGGAATTTCCTCATAGAGTATAAAGTAAGCTGAATTGGAGCAGTTGGTGGCTGACTGGAGTGTGTTCCTCAAGGGTAGCTGAGTAACTGACTGGTTTTTATTTTTTATTTATTTATTTTATTTTTTTTGCCATCATCTTAGCATGGGTATCAGGCCATTCGTTAATTGTTTAGTTTCATTTTCATTAATTTTAACCTATTTTATTTCATTTCTGTGTATTTTGTACCTTTTTAAATTTTTTATTTATTTGTATATTTATTCATTTAATTTAAAACAAATACACACATCCAAGCTTCTATATTTCTCTATGGGGAAACTGTATTTCTTTATGTTACTCAAGCATCTTCCTTCCCTTAGTTTTTTGCTGTGTCCTCATGTGTATCTGGTATTTCCTACTTCTCTTAGCAGCAGTTTGTCATTATCTATGTTCTTCCACTCTATTCCACAATTTATAAATTAGTATTAAGTCTTTCCTTTCTCTTCTTTATTCCAGTGTTGGCTGATTCATTTCCTTTAACCTGTCTTCATATGTTAATTCTTGCAGTTCTGGAACCATCTTCATTGCCATCATTTGTATCCTTTCTATTTTTTTTTTTTTTTACATATTTTTTTCTTATGGAGAGACAATACTGATTCAGTATATTCCAACTTTGGTCTAATCATGGTGGTAATTATCTTTCTCATCATACTTTATACATGTAGTGAAATGCTGTTCCAATATTTCTCACCATTTTATATGCATCTCTGAATATCTTTTCTATATACTTCTCTGACTGTTGACTATCCTGTATTATCACTCCCAGATCTTTCTCTTCTTGTACTTTTATTATTTCTTCATTTCCCATTTTATATGTCTGTTTTGATCTCTTCACTTTTACGTATTTCCATTACATGACATTTTTTCACATTAAAATTCCATCTCTCATTTCTTACAGTCCCAGATTTTATTCACATCCTCTTGTAGATTTTCACAGTCTTGTTCCTTATATATCTTTGTAAGTTCATGTAACTCTTTACTCCTTTAGGCATATCAGGAAAAGTATTGGTGCCAGCGCTAATCCTTGTGGTATTCCACTATCTACATTTCTCCATTTAGATTTAACATCTTTTATTACCGATCTCATTTCTCTTCCCTTTAAGGGGAGAGGACACCTTAAAAATTATAGTTTTGCATCCAGAGGTCAAAATTAAGTTATTAACATCATAGTCATCCTTAACATGTCTGGTGTTTTCTGTGAAAACTGCAAGTTGATACCATTATTCCTTATATATTTAAATCACCTTTGTTTACCATTATTAAAGAGCTCTAAATGCCCCATGCGCCACATGCTTCCCATTTGCTCGGTCACTTTTTTTTTTTATGTAGGAGGGACACTGGCTAAGAGCAACAAAAATCCAATGGAAAGAAAAAGCCCACTGAGATGCCAGTCCCAGAAAAGGGTCCAAAGCAGTAGTCAAAAATTGAAGGATAAGTGTCTTGAAACCTCTCTCTTGAAGGAATTCAAGTCATAGGAAGGTGGAAATACAGAAGCAGGCAGGGAGTTCCAGAGTTTACCAGAGAAATGGATGAATGATTGAGAATACTGGTTAACTCTTGCATTAGAGAGGTGGACAGAATAGGAGTGAGAGAAAGAAGAAAGTCTTGTGCAGCAAGGCTGTGGGAGGAGGGGAGGCATGCAGTTAGGAAGATCAGAAGAGCAATTGCCATGAAAATAGCGGTAGAAGACAGCTAAAGATGCAACATTGTGGTGATGAGAGAGAGGGTGAAGACAGTCAGTTAGAGGAGAGGAGTTGATGAGATGAAAAGCTTTTGATTCCATCCTGTCTAGAAGAGCGGTATGAGTGGACCCCCCCCCAGAACATGTGAAGCATATTCCATACATGGACAGATAAGGCCCTTGTACAGAGTTATCAGCTGGGGGGTGTGAGAAAAACTGGCAGAGACGTCTCAGAACACCTAACTTCATAGAAGCTGTTTTAGCTAGAGATGAGATGTGAAGTATCCAGTTCAGATTATAAGTAAAGGACAGACTGAGAATTTTCAGTGTAGAAGAAGGGGACAGTTGAGTGTCATTGAAGAAGAGGGGATGCTTGTCTTTAAGGTTGTGTCGAGTTGATAGAATTGAGTTTTTGAGGCATTGAACAATACCAAGTTTGCTCTGCCTCAATGAGAAATTTTAGAAAGATCAGAAGTCAGGTGTTCTGTGGCTTCCCTGCGTGAAATGTTTACTTCCTGAAGGGTTCGACGTCTATGAAAAGACATGGAAAAGTGCAGGGTGGTATCATCAGTGTAGGAGTGGATAGGACAAGAAGTTTGCTTTAGAAGGTCATTGATGAATAATAAGAAGAGAGTGGGTGACAGGACAGGAAACCCTGAGGAACACCACTGTTAATAGAATGGTCAGAAAGGAAACTTGAGATGAAGTTACAGAGAGAAGGATAGAAGCTGTAGCAGAGTAGTTTGGAAATCAAAGCTTTGTGCCAGACTCTATCAAAAGCTTTTGATATATCCATGGCAAAAGCAAGAGTTTCACCAAAATCTCTAAAAGAGGATGACCAAGACTCAGTAAGGAAAACCAGATCACCAGTAGAGTGGCCTTGACAGAACCCATACTGGTAATCAGATAGAAGGTTGTGAAGTGATAGATGTTTAAGAATCTTCCTGTTGATGATAGATTCAAAAACTTTAGATAGGCAGAAAATTAAAGCAATAGGACATTAGTTTGAGGGATTAGAATGGTCATCCCTTTTAGGAACAGGCTGAATGGAGGCAAACTTCCAGCATAAAGAAAAAGTAGATGTTGACAGACAGAGCTGAAAGGGTTTGATTAGGCAAGCTGCAAGCACGGAGGCACAGTTTCGGAGAACAATAGGAGGGACCTGATCAGGTCTATTAGCCTTCCAAGGGTTTAGGGCAGCAAAGGCATGGAAAACATCATCGTGAAGAATTTTAATAGGTAGCATGAAATAGTCAGAGGGTGGAGGAAAGGGAGGAACAAGCCCAGAATCATCCAAGGTAGAATTTTTAGTAAAGGGTTGAGCAAAGAGTTCAGCTTTAGAAGTAGATGTGATAGCAGTGGTGCCATCTGGTTGAAATAAAGGAGGGAAAGAAGAAGCAAAGTTATTGGATATATTTTTGGCTAGATGCCAGAAGTCACGAGGGGAGTTAGATCTTGAAAGATTTTGACACTTTCAGTTAATGAAGGAGTTTTTGGTTAGTTGGAGAACAGACTTGGCATGGTTCTGGACAGAAATATAAAGTGCATGAGATTCTGGTGATGGAAGGCTTTTAAGTACTTTTGTGGGACAACTCTCTATCATGTATAGCACGAGAACAAGCTGTGTTAAACCAAGGTTTGGAAGGTTTAGGTCGAGAAAAAGAGTGAGGAATGTATGCCTTCATGACAGACACTACCACCTCTGTTATGTGCTCAGCACACAAAGACAGGTCTCTGACATGGAAACAGTAGTCATTCCAAGGAAAATCAGCAAAATACCTCCACAGGTCCCCCCAACTAGCAGAGGCAAAACACCAGGGGCACCTTCAATTAGGGGGATCCTGAGGAGAGATTGGAGTGATAGGACAAGATACAAATATGAGATTGTGATCGGAGGAGCCCAACAGAGAAGAGAGGGTGACAGCATAAGCAGAAGGATTAAAGGTCAGGAAAAGGTCAAGAATGTTGGGTGTATCTCCAAGATGATCAGGAATACGAGTAGGGTGTTGCACCAATTGCTCTAGGTCATGGAGGATAGCAAAGTTGAAGGCTAGTTCACCAGGATGGTCAGTGAAGGGAGAGGAAAGCCAAAGCTGGTGGTGAACATTGAAGTCTCCAAGAATGGAGATCTCTGCAAAAGGGAAGAGAGTCAGAATGTGCTCCATTTTGGAAGTTAAGTAGTCAAAGAATTTCTTATAGTCAGAGGAGTTAGTTGAGAGGTATACAGCACAGATAAATTTAGTTTGAGAGTGACTGTAGTCGTAGCCAGATGGTAGAAAACTCGGAAGATTCAAAAGCATGGGCATGAGAGCAGGTTAAGTCGTTGCACACATAGATGAAACATCCAGCTTTGGATCGAAAATGAGGATAGAGAAAATATGAGGGAACCGAAAAGGGACTACTGTCAGTTGCCTCAGACACCTGAGTTTCAGTGAGGAAAAGAAGATGAGGTTTAGAAGAGGAGAGGTGGTGTTCTACAGATTGAAAATTAGATCTTAGACTGTGAATGTTGCAGAAGTTAATGAAGAAAAAGTTGAAGGGGTGTCAAGATATTTAGGGTTGTTGTCAGAAGGGCAGTCCGACCTGGGGACATTTGTGGTCCCCTCCCCAGATGGGGACTCCAAGGCTGGTGTAGGGGTGACCATGATAATTTTGAAATTTTGAGTGAAGGGTGTGTGTGTTATTAGTTACTTGTAGTTTTGTGTGGAGGAAGAGAGTTGTCTTTAAAGGACAGGCTGTGACTGCCCCCTTCTGTTGTGAGACACAATGGGAAATGTTCAGTGAGGTCACAGCTAGGTTTAATAAGTTCACAACACCCCCTGATCCAGTGCTTTAGACCTCACTGGGAGAAATTATCATTTCAGCAGATGCCTACTGCCTCCTCCTTACCTGGCTTAGAAACTCATCATTTTGAAGCAGTTTTTTTTATATTTTTTTACTCCTTTTGATGTTTTTTTTTTCTTTTTTTTTAAATAAATGTGGAGCTTCAGTTGGCAACATCACAGATGAGTCATGAGGGACTCAGAGGGAGGCCAGCCACTGCGGTCAGTCCAGTGAGACGTCAGAGTATGGCTGCGCTCTGCTATCCAAGGCTACTTCAGTTTCTTTTGTATTTAGAAGGATGCCTCATTATAATAAAGCAAAGTGTGCATGGATAGATGCAGCCAAGAAGATGAGGGAAAAGAAAAATAAGCAAGAGGAGTTGCGTTGTGGAAAAAAGTTGCCACCACACGCTGCTTTTGTTTCACCACCACCACCATAGCATTCTAAGCTAGGGACTAAATGCAGCAAAACTAAGTATATTGGGACCAAAAGAGTCAAGTTTGCTGCCACTGTGACCATATTAGATCACAACTTTGGGTAATTGAATCGAAGTTTTCTAACTCATCTTGGGTTTGGTGCCTCTCAAAACACTCTCGCTGGGTTAGGCATTCAAGAAAGCAGAACAACAACTCCTGTACAGAAGAGGACTGAAAAGAAGCCCCATTCAAGAGAAGGAAATGAAGACTACCAACCAGGCAGCTTCTAATAATCCTGGCAACAAAGGGGAGGGTGGTGCCCTCTGATAAACTCGCCTGCGAGTGAGTAATATCTTGTCATACAGGAGGGGACCAGGTGCCAGTTAGCTCTAAATATGATCATAAACAATGGTTTCCTTTTGTTTATATAATTTTTATCCTAATGCATGTAAAATTTTACCCGAAAAACCCAACATATGAAATTATACACACCTCTCAGAACGAAACAGCTCATATCTCAAAACTAAAGTTTTTTACATATCAAGCGTTTATCCTTTGTTGTCCTACAAAATAATGGAGATATAAAGGTATTGTTGGAAAGAGGAAAGAACCGGCTATTTTTCCCAAAAAGATAGATTTTCATAAAAGGCTTTTCATACTGTGCTAGATTTTTTTTGTTGAAAAAAAAAAAATGAAGAAAAAAGTTTTTTCTTAATTTTTATTTCAAAACGAAATGTCTAATAAGTAATCTATATTTGGGGAAGTGAAGATACATGTATGTACATTATCTTTTTTACTTCTTCCACAGGCACTTCCATATTGTGTCTGTCCTTTACTCCACAAATTCACTTTCGCTCGTGAAGACTGACTGGAAACAATTGTTCATTATTTTGGCTATCTGTTTTGCATCTTCATAAATCACACCATCTGTGTGTGTGTGTGTGTGTGTGCGTGTGTGTGTGTGTGTGTGTGTGTGTGTGTGTGTGTGTGTGTGTGTGTTTACCTAGTTGTATTTACCTAGTTGTGGTTTATGGGAGGAGAGTAATCTCGTAGTATCCCGTCTCTATATCTATCCAGTTTGGTCTTAAAAGCATGGACATTTTCAACATTCACAATGTCTTCACTGAGTTCACTCCATTTGTTCACACTTCTGTGAGGAAAACTATACTTCTTGATGTCTCTTCTACAGTTAACTTTCTTCAACTTCTTACTGTGTCCCCTTGTACTCTGTGTGTCTAAATTTTATTAAACAGTCTTTGTCCACATTTCCCATACCATTTATCATTCTATAGATGTTTATTAAATCTTCTCTCTCCCCAATTTTCAAGGATGTGTGTGTGTGTGTGAGTGTGTGTGTGTGTTTAAGAGGGCCACTGGCCAAAGTTAACAAAAAAATTTAATAAAAAGAAAGGCCGACTCAATAACAGTTCCCATAGATATGTCAGATAGAAAAAAAAAAAAAAAAACAGGATAAGCGTCTTGAAACGTCCCTCTTGAAAGAGTTCAAGTCATAGAAAGGAGGAAATACAGAAGCAGGCAGGGAGTTCCAGAGTTTACCAGAGAAAGAGATGAATGATTGAGAATGCTGGTTAACTCTTGCATTACAGAGGTGGACAGAATAGGGATGAAAGAGAGAAGAAAGCCTTGTGCAGCCAGGCCACAGGAGGAGGGGAGGTTTGCAGTTAGTAATATCAGAGGAACAATTAGTGTGAAACTAGTGATAGAAGATAGCAAAAGCTGTAACATTGCTGTGATGAGAGAGTGTTCGTCAGTTAATCAGTTAGAGGAGTTGATAAGACAAAAAGTTTTTGATTCAACCCTCTCTAAAATAGTGATGTGAGTGGAATCCCTTATATATTTGAGGCAAATTCCATACATGGACAAATAAGACCCCTGTACAGAGTTAGCAACAGAAGGGAGTGAGAAAAACTGCCAGAGATGGCACTGAATTCCTAACTTCATAGAAGCTGCTTTAGCTGGAGATGGGATGTGAAGTTTTCACTTTAGAATATAAGTAAAGGACAGACTGAGGATGTTCAGTGTAGAAGAGAGGGATAGTTAAGTGTCAATGAAAAAGAGTGGATAGTTGTCTGGAAGGCTGTCAGGTTGATAGATAGAAAAATTGAGTTTCTGAGGCACTGAACAATGCTAAGTTTGCTCTGCACCAGTCATTAATTTTAGAGAGATCAAAAGTCAGGAGTTCTGTGGCTTCCCTGCATGAACTACTTACTTCCTGAGGGGTTGGACCTCTATAAAAAAGACATGGAAAAGTGCAGAGTGGTATCATCAGTGTAGGAGTGGATAAGACAAGAAGTTTGGTTTAGAAGATCATTGTTAAATAGTAGGTAGAGAGTGGGTGACAAAATCCCTAAAAGAGTGTGTGTTTCTTCGTCACATCTGGTGTGATGCAGCAATGTAGCTGTGCAATACTACCTTCACATCTAAAACAGCTTGTGTGTGTTCTCTCTCTCTCTCTCTCTCTCTCTCTCTCTCTGAGTGTGTATGTGTGTGTGTTTGTATTTACCTAGTTATATTTACCTAGTTGTATTTTACAGGAAAAGAGCTATGCTTGTGCTGTCCTGTTTCCATATCTATAAGCATCCAGCGTAACTTTAAATTCATGAATATTTTTTGCTTGTATCACTGTTTCATCTAAGTTGTTCCATATTTCTATGCTTCTATTTGGGAAACCATATTTCTCTTCAATTTCACTCCATGTCCTCTTGTATCTCTTGAGTCCCACACAAATAAGTCTTCTTTGTCAACTTTATCCTTACCCTTTAAAGCTCTATATATAGCAATCAGGTCTCCTCTTTCTCTTCTCTCTTGTAATGATGGAAGCTTCAGTCTCCTTAATCTTTCTTCATAGGTTAAATCTCTCAAAATTTGGTACCAGTTTGGTTGCAGCTCTTTGGATCCTTTCTATTTTCCTTATTTCCTTTTTATTATGGAGTGACCAAACAATTGTGGCATTGTGTGTGTGTGTGTGTGTGTGTGTGTGTGTGTGTGAGATAGAGAGAGAAAGAAAGAGAATAAGAACAATCCTGAGGATTGCAAAGTTGAATGAGACTGATTGAGAAAGGAAATGGATAGAAGGATCATAAATGCAAAGGAAATTGATAGAGAAAAATGAAAAGGAGTGGATAGGAAAAGAGAATACTTATTTCTTAATAACTCCTCTCTCCCTCTTAATTCTTCACTAACTCCTCACATTTGCTGCTTATATTTATTCTTTCTACTTTCTCCCCATCCTCCCATCCTTCTCCTTCACCCTTCATCCACTTCCTTGCCCATGTACTCTCCTTTCCTGGTTATGTCTATTCCTCCCTTTTTTTCCTTTCCTCTCCCTTCCTCTTTCATCTTATCTCAAACCTCACTCCCTGTCACCTCCTTATCTGTCAGAGATAAGGGATAAGGGAGAGGAGGGCAAAGAGAGAGAGAGAGAGAGAGAGAGAGAGAGAGAGAGAGAGAGAGAGAGAGAGAGAGAGAGAGAGAGAGAGAGAGAGAGAGAGAGAGAGAGAATTTTATTATTGCTAACAATATTTGTGCATAGTGTACTACTGCTTCAACTCCACACTTATAGGCCTAGGCTTACAGGCTTAGACATCTGTACTGCAGCCACATTAGACTCATGATAATTATTAGAAACTTTTCAAGAAAAAAGTGTCTAATGTGCTGGTAAATACTGTAATTATTTTTAATAATTTTATTCAGAATACATATCATACGTACATATCATATTATATTATATCATATTATAGTATTAGGTCATTTTTCGACCTAAGTCATAATGTAGGGTGAGGTATACTTCTACTTGTCAAAGCAGCACAAAACTTGGGGTGATAATGTGCAAAACTTGGGATGGTAAGAATTTAAGACTAGCATGAAGCTTGGAAGGGTACTGTATATACTTGTTGTCTTATCTCAAATTTAGTAGTGCAAATGTGTTCATATTCATTTTTTTTATATTTTTTTTATTGTGGATTTTTTTTATTATTCTGGTTCCCTGGAACCAATTAATTTTTTCCTATACGTTCTTCAGTTGTCATAAAGCACATTTGCCACAACGAATGCTAAATTGAAACAAATCGTGTTCATTGTCATGTACCTTGCTGTAAATGAGCATTCGGTATGGCCAGTTTAATCATATTTCTTTTTATCTTTTTTTTTTTAACTCCACAGTGCTGGCAGACATCTATTTTTTTTTATCTGTGCCACTCTATTAAAGAAAAAAAAATTGACTGATGCCTTTGCAGAGGCTTATGTTGGCCACCAGAGCTGCTGTGTGCAATCATTAATAATAATAATAATAATAATAATAATAATAATAATAATAATAATAATAAATGGTTTATTATTTAGGTAGCTAACAAACTGAAAATGTACAGAGGGGGTAGGGAAATACTTAACATTAATCCTAAAGTTTTTTTTTTTTTTTTTATGTAGGAAGGACACTGGCCAAGGGCAACAAAAATCTAATAAAAAAAATGCCCACTGAAATGCCAGTCCCATAAAAGGGTCAAAGCAGTGGTCAAAAATTGATGGATAAGTGTCTTGAAACCTCCCTCTTGAAGGAATTAAAGTCATAGGAAAGTGGAAATACAGAAGCAGGCAGGGAGTTCCAGAGTTTACCAGAGAAAGGGATGAATGATTGAGAATACTGGTTAACTCTTGCGTTAAAGAGGTGGACAGAATAGGGGTGAGAGAAAGAAGAAAGTCTTGTGCAGCAAGGCCGTGGAAGGAGGGGAGGCATGCAGTTAGTAAGATCAGAAGAGCAGTTAGCATGAAAATAGCGGTAGAAGACAGCTAGATATGCAATATTGCGGCGGTGAGAGACAGGCTGAAGACAGTCAGTTAGAGGAGAGGAGTTGATGAGACGAAAAGCTTTTGATTCCACCTTGTCTAGAAGAGCAGTACGAGTGGAACCCCCCCAGACATGTGAAGCATACTCCATACATGGACAGATAAGGCCCTTGTACAGAGTTAGCAGCTGGGAGGGTGAGAAAAACTGGCGGAGACGTCTCAGAACACCTAACTTCATAGAAGCTGTTTTAGCTAGAGATGAGATGTGAAGTTTCTAGTTCAGATTATAAGAAAAGGACTGACCAAGGATGTTCAGTGTAGAAGAGGGGGACAGTTGAGTGTCATTGAAGAAGAGGGGATAGTTGTCTGGAAGGTTGTGTCGAGTTGATAGATGGAGGAATTGAGTTTTTGAGGCATTGAACAATACCAAGTTTGCTCTGACCCAATCAGAAATTTTAGAAAGATCAGAAGTCAGGCGTTCTGTGGCTTCCCAGCATGATATGTTTACCTCCTGAAGGGTTGGAGGTCTATGAAAAAACGTGGAAAAGTGCAGGGTGGTATCATCAGCGTAGAAGTGGATAGGACAAGAAGTTTGGTTTAGAAGATCATTAATGAATAATAAGAAGAGAGTGGGTGACAGGACAGAACCCTGAGGAACACCACTGTTAATAGATTTAGGAGAAGAACAGTGACCGTCTACCACATCAGCAATAGAACGGTCAGAAAGGAAACTTAAGATGAAGTTATAGAGAGAAGGATAGAAACCGTAGGAGGGTAGTTTGGAAATCAAAGCTTTGTGCCAGACTCTATCAAAAGCTTTTGACATGTCCAAGGCAACAGCAAAAGTTTCACCAAAATCTCTAAAAGAGGATGACCAAGACTCAGTAAGGAAAGCCAGAAGATCACCAGTACAGCGGCCTTGACGGAACCCATACTGGCGATCAGATAGAAGGTTGTGAAGTGATAGATGTTTAAGAATCTTCCTGTTGAGGATAGATTCAAAAACTTTAGATAGGCAGGAAATTAAAGCAATAGGACGGTAGTTTGAGGGATTAAAACGGTCACCCTTTTTAGGAACAGGTTGAATGTAGGCAAACTTCCAGCAAGAAGGAAAGGTAGATGTTGACAGACAGAGCTGAAAGAGTTTGACTAGGCAAGGTGCAAGCACGGAGGCACAGTTTCGGAGAACAATAGGAGGGACCCCATCAGGTCCATAAGCCTTCCGAGGGTTTAGGCCAGCGAGGGCATGGAAAACATCATTGCAAAGAATTTTAATAGGTGGCATGAAGTAGTCAGAGGGTGGAGGAGAGGGATGAACAAGCCCAGAATCGTCCAAGGTAGAGTTTTTAGCAAAGGTTTGAGCAAAGAGTTGAGCTTTAGAAATAGATGTGATAGCAGTGGTGCTATCTGTTTGAAATAGAGGAGGGAAAGAAAAAGAAGCAAAGTTATTGGAGATATTTTTGGCTAGATGCCAGAAATCACGAGGGGAGTTAGATCTTGAAAGGTTTTGACATTTTCTGTTAATGAAGGAGTTTTTGGCTAGTTGGAGAATAGACTTGGCATGGTTCCGGGCAGAAGTATAAAGTGCATGAGATTCTGGTGATGGAAGGCTTAAGTACCTTTTGTGGGCCACCTCTCTATCATGTATAGCACGAGAACAAGCTGTGTTAAACCAAGGTTTAGAAGATTTAGGACGAGAAAAAGAGTGAGGAATGTATGCCTCCATGCCAGACACTATCGCCTCTGTTATGCGCTCAGCACACAAAGACGGGTCTCTGACACGGAAGCAGTTGTCATTCCAAGGAAAATCAGCAAAATACCTCCTCTGGCCCCCCCAACTAGCAGAGGCAAAACGTCAGAGGCACCTTTGCTTAGGGGGATCCTGAGGAGGGATTGGAGTGATAGGACAAGATAAAGATATGAGATTGTGATAGGAGGAGCCCAATGGAGAAGAAAGGGTGACAGCATAAGCAGAAGGATTAGAGGTCAGGAAAAGGTCAAGAATGTTGGGCGTATCTCCAAGATGGTCAGGAATACGAGTAGGGTGTTGCACCAATTGCTCTAGCTCATGGAGGATAGCAAAGTTGTAGGCTAGTTCACCAGGATGGTCAGTGAAGGGAGAGGAAAGCCAAAGCTGGTGGTGAACATTGAAGTCTCCAAGAATGGAGATCTGTGCAAAAGGGAAGAGGGTCAGAATGTGCTCCACTTTGGAAGTTAAGTAGTCAAAGAATTTCTTATAGTCAGAGGAGTTAGGTGAGAGGTATACAGCACAAATAAATTTAGTATGAGAGTGACTCTGTAATAGTAGCCAGATGGTGGAAAACTTGGAAGATTCAAGAGCGTGGGCACGAGAGCAGGTTAAGTCATTGCGCACATAAACGCAGCATCCAGCTTTGGATCGAAAATGAGGATAGAGAAAGTAAGAGGGAACAGAAAAGGGGCTACTGTCAGTTGCCTCAGACACCTGAGTTTCAGTGAGGAAAAGAAGATGAGGTTTAGAAGAGGAGAGGGGGTGTTCTACAGATTGAAAATTAGATCTTAGACTGCGAATGTTGCAGAAGTTAATGAAGAAAAGTTGAGGGGGGTGTCAAGACACTTAGGGTCGTCGACAGAAAGGCAGTCTGACCTGGGAACATTTATGGTCCCCTCCCCAGATGGGGACTCCGAGGCTGGTGTAGGAGTCGCCATGATCATTTTTAAATTTTTGAGTGAAGGGTGTGTGTGTTATTAGGTGCTTGTAGTTTTGTGTGGAGGAAGAGAGTTGTCTTTAGAGGACAGGCTGTGACTGCCCCCTTGTGTTGTGAGACACAAAGGGAAACATTCAGTGAGGTCACAGCTGGGTTTAATGATAAGTTCACAGCACCCCCTGAACAGTGCTTTAGACCTCACTGGGAGTAATTATCATTTCGGCAGGTGTCTACTGCCTCCTCCTGTGAAGGTAAGTCTAATCTAGAAGGGACTATTGATTGATGGCTTGCACCATGGTGGGAATCGCACTGAGCCTGTACCGGTCCGTGCGCAGCGTCTTTAGGGGCATTATCTTGTTGTGGTGTTTGATGGCATGGACTGGGCGAGGCGCATCAAGCGGCAGCATGTTTCTGAGACTTGGATGATGCAGTAGTCCCCTTCCAAACTTCTCCAGAGCCTCTCGGTGATAGGAAGCAAGGGGGTATTGTTTGGTCACTCAGCAACAAGCTAAAGGAGAACCAGCTTCCAGCAAAACATGAACTCAGATCACAAACATACCATGTCCAGGCACTGACCACTTGATCATCACCTCTCCTATATGGTTCATGAATATATATATATATATATATATATATATATATATATATATATATATATATATATATATATATATATATATATATATATATATATATATATATAGGAGGAGGCAGTAGACACCTGCCGAAACGATAATTACTCCCAGTGAGGTCTAAAGCACTGTTCAGGGGGTGCTGTGAACTTATCATTAAACCCAGCTGTGACCTCACTGAACGTTTCCCTTTGTGTCTCACAACACAAGGGGGTAGTCACAGCCTGCCCTCTAAAGACAACTCTCTTCCTCCACACAAAACTACAAGCACCTAATAACACACACACCCTTCACTCAAAAAATTTTAAAATCATGGCGACTCCTACACCAGCCTCGGAGTCCCCATCTGGGGAGGGGACCATAAATGTCCCCAGGTCGGACTGCCTTTCCGTCGACGACCCTAAGTGTCTTGACACCCCCCTCAACTTTTTCTTCATTAACTTCTGCAACATTCGCGGTCTAAGATCTAATTTTCAATCTGTAGAACACCACCTCTCCTCTTCTAAACCTCATCTTCTTTTCCTCACTGAAACTCAGGTGTCTGAGGCAACTGACAGTAGCCCCTTTTCTGTTCCCTCCTACTTTCTCTATCCTCATTTTCGATCCAAAGCTGGATGCTACGTTTATGTGCGCAATGACTTAACCTGCTCTCGTGCCCACGCTCTTGAATCTTCCGAGTTTTCCACCATCTGGCTACGACTACAGAGTCATTCTCATACTAAATTTATCTGTGCTGTATACCTCTCTCCTAACTCCTCTGACTATAAGAAATTCTTTGACTACTTAACTTCCAAAGTGGAGCACATTCTGACCCTCTTCCCTTTTGCAGAGATCTCCATTCTTGGAGACTTCAATGTTCACCACCAGCTTTGGCTTTCCTCTCCCTTCACTGACCATCCTGGTGAACTAGCCTACAACTTTGCTATCCTCCATGACCTAGAGCAATTGGTGCAACACCCTACTCATATTCCTGACCGTCTTGGAGATACGCTCAACATTCTTGACCTTTTCCTGACCTCTAATCCTTCTGCTTATGCTGTCACCCTTTCTTCTCCGTTGGGCTCCTCCGATCACAATCTCATATCTTTATCTTGTCCTATCACTCCAATCCCTCCTCAGGATCCCCCTAAGCGAAGGTGCCTCTGGCGTTTTGCCTCTGCTAGTTGGGGGGACCTGAGGAGGTATTTTGCTGATTTTCCTTGGAATGACTACTGCTTCCGTGTCAGGGACCCGTCTTTGTGTGCTGAGCGCATAACAGAGGTGATAGTGTCTGGCATGGAGGTGTACATTCCTCACTCTTTTTCTCGTCCTAAACCTTCTAAACCTTGGTTTAACACAGCCTGTTCTCGTGCTATACATGATAGACAGGTGGCCCACAAAAGGTACTTAAGCCTTCCTTCACCAGAATCTCACGCACTTTATATTTCTGCCCGGAACCATGCCAAGTCTGTTCTCCAACTAGCCAAAAACTCCTTCATTAACAGAAAATGTCAAAACCTTTCAAGATCTAACTCCCTTCGCGATTTCTGGCATCTAGCCAAAAATATCTCCAATAACTTTACTTCTTCTTTCCCTCCTCTACTTCAACCAGATGGCACCACTGCTATCACATCTATTTCTAAAGCTGAACTCTTTGCTCAAACCTTTGCTAAAAACTCTACCTTGGACGATTCTGGGCTTGTTCCTCCCTCTCCTCCACCCTCTGACTACTTCATGCCACGTATTAAAATTCTTCGTAATGATGTTTTCCATGCCCTCGCTGGCCTAAACCCTCGGAAGGCTTATGGACCTGATGGGGTCCCTCCTATTGTTCTCCGAAACTGTGCCTCCGTGCTTGCACCTTGCCTAGTCAAACTCTTTCAGCTCTGTCTGTCAACATCTACCTTTCCTTCTTGCTGGAAGTTTGCCTACATTCAACCTGTTCCTAAAAAGGGTGACCGCTCTAATCCCTCAAACTACCGTCCTATTGCCGGCCTCGCTGCACAAGACTTTCTTCTTTCTCTCACCCCTATTCTGTCCACCACTCTAATGCAAGAGTTAACCAGTATTCTCAATCATTCATCCCTTTCTCTGGTAAACTCTGGAACTCCTTGCCTGCTTCTGTATTTCCACCTTCCTATGACTTGAATTCCTTCAAGAGGGAGGTTTCAAGACACTTATCCACCAATTTTTGACCACTGCTTTGAATCTTTTAAGGGACTGGCATTTCAGTGGGCATTTTTTTTATTAGATTTTTGTTGCCCTTGGCCAGTATCTTTCCTACATAAAAAAAAAAAAAAGAATATATATTATATATATATATATATATATATATATATATATATATATATATATATATATATATATATATATATATATATATATATATATATATATATATATATATATATATATATATATATATATATATATATATATATATATATATATATATATATATATATATATATATATATATATATATATATATATATATATATATATATATATATATATATATATATATATATATATATATATATATATATATATATATATATATATATATATATATATATATATATATATATATATATATATATATATATATATATATATATATATATATATATATATATATATATATATATATATATATATATATATATATATATATATATATATATATATATTATTTGTGTATTATTAACAGCCATTATAATAACTGCTGAACAGTAATTTTGCCCATTAATTCAAAGAAGGAATATAGACTAAGTGACATCTCAGCATACTTAAGAGTCTGAGGCAGCACTACATTACAGGGAGATGCCAATGATACAAGCAGCTATGTTCCATTCAAATTGCTTTTATAGTGAATTCTCGCATAATGAAACACATAACTAATGGCATAAAAAAGGCTTAGATTCTGTGACCCTTGTCAGAGGTAAGTTTTCAAGCTAAAACATACAATATCAAACACAACAAATGTGTCTATATTAAAAAAAACTGTTGATAAAGTAATCTGAAAGAAAAAGCAGAATACAAAGAACATGATTTTCATATTAATCAAACATATAAAATGTATATAACACACACACCAATGCACAGTTAATGCACCAGGGAAGGTCACTCACTACTCCTGTGTCTCTTAACAATTTCTGCTTTATTTTTTAGTGTTGTTGGTACTCTAGCTCACTTAGCCTTACTACTAGGACTTGCATCAGAATTCATTGGCCATTTGGGAGACATGGTTGGCACTTGAGAGGCAAAATAAGGCACAATCTGCACACCAGGTGGTCAATCACACAGAACACCGCATCAAAGACAGCGAATGAAAGAACATGTCATCAGTAACATTGTGACACATCCAAGCACCAATCAGTCACATAAAGCACTGTACACTGTACTTGTACTGTATTGTAAATATGCTTGCAAGCAAAATGACAATAGAGTATAATATTGTGACACATCCAAGCACCAATCAATCATATAAAGCACTGTACACTGTACTTGTACTGTATTTTAAATATACTTGTAAGCGAAATGATGATAGATTATGAGTATAATAATAAGCAGTAAGGCCAAAAGAGTCTGAAAGATACTGAGTTCACCTTAAAAGAGGATTGGTGGAAGAGAGAGAAGGGGTTCTCTTTCAGTGTTCACAAACTCATTCCTCCACATCTGAATCATCATAAATCACCATACAGCCTGGATGTGTTAGCAAAAGAGTGCAGGAAGGCTTGTATCATTGGACTTTTTTACCTGTATGAAAAAAATAGTCCTCAATTCATATATCATTGATTTCTCATATAATATATTGGTGTTCTGGAAACCAGTGTCTTACACTTCACACTTCACAGGTACTCAACAGCCATGAAACTTAAAAGTCTACCCATCTGGGGAATGCGGGACTGGTATGGGGGAGGGGGCTATGTGATCCACCTTCGGCCAGATACTGAAGCTGTGTTGCGTCATCTTAAGTTCTTACAAGAAAATCACTGGATAGACACTTACACTCGTGCTGTGCTCCTAGAGTTTGCCACTTACAACTCACAGGTTAGTTGTCTCATGTGTATTACCCAGTTGTATTTACATAGTTGTGAGATAGATGATAAGAACCACACTAGGCTCATGCTGTCCTGTCTACATATTGACTTTTATCCAGATTTTCTTTTAAATTTATGGACTGTCTTGGCAAAGACAGTCTCATCAGTAAGTTCATTCCACACTGCTATGCTTCTGTAGGGAAAGCTGTTTCTTGATGTCTCTTCTGCAAACACTCCTTTCCAATTTCCCTCCCATGTCCTCTGATACCTCTTGTACCTGGTATTACAAGATCATCCCTGTCCAACTTTTCCATCCCTTCCAATATTCTATATAGTGCTATCAAATCACCTCATTCCCTCCTTTTTTCCAGCGTAGTCAAACCCCATCTCATCAGCCTCTCTTCATAACTATACCCTCTTAGGCTTGTACATATTTTAGTTGCAGCTCTCTGAATTCTTTCTAGCTTTCTAATATCCTTCTTTAAACTTGGGGACCACACTAATGCTGTATACTTCAATCTTAGATGCATCATTTTGGTTACCAGTTTTTTTTTTTTTATCATATCTTCACCAATATAAGTGAATGCCATCTTCATGTTTCTCAGCAGATTGTATGTTTCTCCATTGATCTTGTTTTGTATGCTTCTCAAATGATATTTTATTAGAAATGGTTACTCCAAGATTTTTTCTTCTGTTCTTATAGTAATTTTTTTTAATTTTCCAAATAGTAGGTGCCTTCTGTTCTTCTCGCACTGTTTCCAAAACTTCACCATACTACATTTCTTGGCATTAAACTCCATGTCCCACTTCAATGATCATTCATTTATCTTAAGTCTTGATTTTGAACCTTGCAGTCTTCTTCATTTGTTACTTTTCTCATAATCTTAGCATCATCAGCAAAGAGACTCATGTAGCTTCTGTCATGTCATTTACGTATATTGCAAACATAACTGGTGCTAGTACTGAGTGAGTGAGTGCTCAGTGCTCACAAATGAATGAAGGATTATTGCCATATAGGCAAGTTAACATTCTGTTGTGTTTCATACACAGGTCAATCTGTTTGGGCTTTGTCTCCTCATCGCAGAGTTTGCTCCTGGAGGCGGCATTCTTCCAACTTTCAGGTACTCTTTCCTTCAGCCAGTTTTTCTTAAATCATATTATCTCTCTCCCTCTTAGCAAAGGCAGATTTTATTTCAATCTTTTGAACCAGTTTTTCTTCACCTCTTTTTGCTTCACACAGAATGGTCTCTAAATAAAATACTTAAGTTGATAATGCCATTCATAAATTCACTCTGTGGCTGCATTGTACAATGCTTCCTACCTTCTCTCATACCTATTCTACACACCTCTCATGCAGTAGTATCAATCTTTCATTCTTTTTATTGGTAAACTCTGGAACTCACTGCCTGCTTCAAGAAGGCTGCTTCTCAAATTGTACATGATCCTTTTTGGACTACATACACTGTTTGGGGACTAGCACCTTCAGTATATATATATATATATATATATATATATATATATATATATATATATATATATATATATATATATATATATATATATATATATATATATATATATATATATATATTTTTTTTTTATTTAATTAATTAATTAATTTTTTTTTTTTTTGCTATCCTAGGCCAGAGCCCCTCTTACATGTATGGAAAAAAAAAAGAGCTGGCATTCTGGCACAGCTTTGAGTTGAGAACTTGAAAAATATGAATTATGCATTTTTTTTTTTTTTTTTGTGTGTGTGTGTGTGTGTGTGTGTGTGTGTGTGTGTGTGTGTGTATTTACCTATTTGTATTTACCTAGTTGTATTGTACAGGATGTTCATTTGTCCTGTCTCCATATCTGCAGCAATCCAATCTCTCTTTAAATTTGCTCACACTAACAGCTTTAGCCATCTTCTCACTAAAACTATTCTAGAGATCAATGCTTTGGTACAGGAAACTATATTTCTTAGTGTCACTGAGACATTTAATTTTCTTTTTTTTATTTTTTGTATGTCCTCTTTTACATCTTGTCCCCTCATCCATATGCATCTCCAAGACTTGTCTGTGTACCTTTTTCATATGGTTTATTAATTTGTACATTATTATCAAGTCTCCCCTTTCTCTCCTCTCTTCCATTGTTATTAATCTTATTTCTTCCAGTCACTCTTCATAAGTCTTTTCCTTCAATTCTGGCATCATCTTTGTTGCTGTCCTCTGTATTCTTTCCAATTTCCTTATAGTCTTCTTCCTTTGTGGAGAATGTACGACTGCAGCTTACTCCAACTTTGGGCATATCATGGTTGTAATTACTTTTTTCATCATATCCATATCCATTTAAGTAAAAGCGACTCTAATATTACTTAATAATGATATCATCGAAACTTACCTTGGTAAGTGTGCGATGATCAGAGTTTTTCCTAAGCTGTGCTGCCCAGCTTTGCATGGTCATGCATGACTGACAGTATTGGTCAATACTGGTGTTACCAGTATTCAGATTTCATCTGAGGTTGGGAATGAGCAATTGATTTTGGCTGGTATCATCAGTAAAACAACCATTCAAAATTGAATTAGACCATACAGATGAATCAAGAACAGCCAAAGAACATCATTATCAGACATGTAGAGTAGTCCAACCAGCAGAGCAACATGTCATACCTGTACAAAAATGTAACCTTAGACATACCAACATGATATATATACAATCTGCATCCCATCAACCAAGGGACATTAATTAAATGGGATGGGTGGACACGCATGACCATGCAAAGCTGGGCAGCACAGCTTAGGAAGAAATCCGATCATCGCACACTTACCAGGGTAAGTTATGATGATCTCATAATTCTTCCACAGCTGGCTGCCCAGCAGCGTGACGTCATGCATGACTATTCGTAGCCTCATCCCCAACCGAACAAATTTTTTGAAAAAAAGGACAAGTATATATCTATATATATATCTACATACAAATACAAGATCATACATATACATAAACCTATATGTGTGTTAGAAGGAACTTAACACTTGAAACAGCCTATTATCTGTTCCCTGCATATGAACTTAAAATGGTTTTTACAAATGTGCCTACAGGCAAAATGGTCTTGTTATAATGTTTGGTAAAAGTAGATTCACACCTCCATCCAATTGCCTTTTTTATACTTTCCCAGGCCATGCCTATTTTAAATTCCTAAGAAGTGGATGCAGATCTTACTGAATATGCATTGAATAAATCCTCACTGATCCCAGATTCTCTCATTACATCTTTGACCCATCTAGTAATTTTGGTCTTGGATGCTGGGCCAAAAGGTTTCCTGGTTGTTAACAACAGCTTATTCTGATCTGATCTTATTCTCAGTTTGCTCATTAATTGTAAATTGTAAATTTTTATTCAGTGGGAATGCTTTGAAATCTATGTTCTGTACATGATGTCTGACATTAGATGTTTTAAGTAGATCTCCAATTTTAAAGATGATCTCATTTTTATTAAGTGACATATTCCTGATGTCCAAGCAATCTATGGTTTGAAACTGTTGGCCAGATAAAATGAGAAGCAAACCTGCCACTTTTTTGGCAAAATTTGAAAGTGATAATTGATTATTGTTTCACCAAACATCAATCGTGTATTTAAAAAGACATCAGGATCTCATGTAAAGTTACTTCTAGGGAGTCTGGAGTGTTGTTTTGCTGCTGACCTCATAAATAAGCATACAAACTCGTTCTGACCAGCAGGGATTCCATTGATTTTTTGCCACCACAGAAATAGCTGACCTGGCAGCATTGAGACTACTGTAACCGAACCCAGAACCATCTGCCTTTCCTTCACTGAATAACGTGAATAAGTGGTCCAACAGTTTGTTTACAGGGGAAGAAAATGGATCAACTTTTTCTCGTAAACAAAACTCGTTCCATACTTTGATGTGCCTCCCATATCATATGCCTCAAGTGTTTTCTCGTTCCAGGCTTTGAGTAGAAAATCTGTAACCCCTTCCAGAATTTCTGACCTGCAGAAAGATTCCCTGACAGAGGCCACACTGCCAACTGCAGATTCCTGATTGGATGGGTCTGTTGTGGATCCTGAGGCAGATACAGGCACTTGCGAGGAAGAAGTCAAGGTGCATCCCGTAGTAAACAAAAGGGCCTCTGCAAACCATGGTTGAGTTCTCCATAGTGGTAGTATGGCTAAAATTGATGCCTTTTCATCCCTTAGTTTTTGAATGATGTCTTTTATGACCCTAAAGGGAGGAAAAGCATATAGAAAAGAATTATTATTCCATTTGATTGAAAAAGCATCAGTGCCTAATGCCTCAGGATCAGGTTTCCAAGAATAGAAAAGTGATAATTGAGTATTAATGTGAGTAGCAAAACGATCAATAGTTGGTTTTCCATAAATTTTGCAAATGTAATTGAAAATTGTATGCATGAGTCTCCATTCTTTGTTGAAAACTCTCTCACAGGAGGCTAAATCAGCAGTAATATTCAGAAAACCAACGATATACTCAGCTGACAATTCTATGTTTCTCTCATGAGGCCACTCAAAAACTTCTTCAGTCACATCCAACAAGTGTTGCTTAATCCTTCCACAATTGTTAATGCTTGCAACAACTGTAGTATTACCTGTTTTTATGCAAACATGTTTATGTATGACATCCTGGAAGATAGTCTTCAGACCAAAAAGAACAGCCCTGAATTCCAAAATATTTATATGGTCTTTCTCATGGTCAGCCCAGTGGCCACCAGTAATGTTGTCACTGGCACAAGCCCCCCAGCCAGACATTGAAGCATCTGTGGTGATAACTAAGTCTGGGCCTGGCGTATGTAACGATCTGATGCAAGAATGAATATTAGTTGTCTACCAGTTTATGAGACATTTTGTCCTCTTATCCAAATACAGTAAGGCATCATAATCACCACAACTTTGTTTAAGAGCTTCATTCCTTAATACTTACAAATATTTATATTTTAAAGGAGCCCAGTGTACAGAGTCTCCTGCAGCAACGACATTGCCAATAAAAACAGCAAAATCTCTAATTCTGATGTCATCTGTATGTAATAATTGTAAACCCAGCTTCCTTATCTTTTCTGCCTTACCTTGTGTGAGTTTAATGGTCATGTCTTTAGAATTCAACACAAAACCCAAGAATTCACTGTCATGACGGCTGAAATTCTGATTTCTTCAAATTAATTTTGAAACCTAATTGATCTAATGTTGATGCAATATATTTGACATCATCAATTAATTTCTCTTTGGAGTCCGCTATCACAAAGCAATCATCAATGTAAATAGATGTTAAGATGCCTAAAGCCTGAAAATGTGAAAAAGGGACCTTCAACAACTTAGTGAAAAGTTGAGGGGATGAGGAAAAACCCTGAGGCAAACAAGTAAACTGCCATAATAAACCATTCCATATAAATTTTAGCCATGATCGATCCTTCCTGCAAATGGGAACAGAAAAATAAGCATGTTTCAAGTCAATATATGCAAGGAAGCAATTATATATAACCAATGGCAAAACATCTCTAAGTGTTTCCATCTTAAAATGATAGTATTCCACATACTCATTCAAATATTTCAAATGAAGTATAATCTGGACACTACCATCCTTCTTTAACCTAGGGAAGATATTGAAACAAAACCCTGACAAAACAAAAGTAGCAATCTCAACAATATGCTGCTGAATAAATATATTCATGGCTACATCAATAGCCTGTTTGTCCTTCTGAGAGAAATGCAATGGAGGGGGTATATGGCATTGTGATGGAAAATCACAAAAAGAAAACAAGTACTTTGCCTGAACAGTGTTAGTTACCCAAGGATCACTGGATAATTCCTCCCAAATTTGAAGATAATGTTGAATTTTTCCCCCCTGAAAATTCATATGGATGTTAAGCAAGGTTAAATCACTTATGGCTGAGGAATGAAAATGAGAACCAGTGTCATTGGGTAACTTATTTGGTGCCATAGTGACCCTGTCCTCTGCCTCCTCTACCTCGATGATTACCTTGGTAGTTATTGGTTCCGGAACCTCCACCTCCTTTTCAAAAAGTAAAATTATTCCTCTTCATCTTCAACTATTTTAGATTAATATGTTTTTGATTCTCCTTAAACTGTTTAATCATATCAACAATGTTAATTTCAAACAATTTATCACCTGTCATGTTCTTATCCTTGACAGTTTTTTGAAGAGTTTTGGCATTAATTTTATCAGTAATAAGATCTCTTCTCATTGAATTTGAATAATTGAAAACTGGCAATAACATGCAAAGACTGTCATTACTATCTTTATAAGAGTCCATCATGGTAGGGTTGTGTGAATTTGCATGTTTGTCTACAAATCTGATGAGAGAAATGAGGGCTTTGCCTAATAGAGAGTTTGTCTGAGCTAAGTTGCTCTCCATCCTCTGACTCTGATGGTCGAGAGTTGAGAGGGCATTGGAATCAGATTCCAGAATCCTCAATTCCTTAATATTAGATGGAATAGACCATTGTTCTGCCAACATCCTGGCTTTCTTATCATCAGGAACCATACGTAAATAAGCCCTGATGTTCTTAGCTAAAACCTCTGTAACAGGAGTACCATTAGCATCATCAACATCAAAAGCTGCACCTAGGCTACAGCCAAAAACCACGTGTTGATTTTCGGTCAAAGGAAACCCTACAAACTCCTCTGCCGAACTAGTAGATGCCCCAACTTTAACTTGGGATGCAACTTGTGAGGACTGGAAAGTGTCTGGGTATGAAGCCCCACCATCAGGATTATGTGATAAATCCTGAGACACATCAGGTCAGTTTACATAATCCACATCATCTTCTGCACTACTAGTGTCATTGTCACCTAAATGTACGGGTTCCTTCCTCACTTTTCTTTTGTCAGAGCTTTCACCAAAGCTGGTAATGTTTTCTGGGCCACAAAACTGCAGAAATTATCATCTGGCTCAAGCATCTGAGAAGGGGCCAAAAAATATTGGTGGTTTGAACATGTTGTCCACTGGAACCATCATCTTCACTATCGGAAGATAAACAAGTAACCTTGTGTGGTGGCTGGGCCTGGCTGTTGCCGGGAGAAGGATGGGAGCGTCAACGTCCCCCGCCATGCAAACATCAGATGAGCAATAAACTGTCCTCTGGGGAAGAGACGATTACGAGCGTGACAACCACACGGCTGTATGACAGCCATGTGATACAAGACATTGTATAAAAGGGGCAGGTAATGTAAAAATAAAGTAAAATCATAATACATACCATCCTGAACAGGGATATTTGAGGAGTAACAAGATGCAGACAACCTCACAATCGCCTGATGGCTGGAGACACAACAGGAAAAGTGTCACCACATTAACCATAGCACACTGCACAATTACACTCTGTGCATGTCTCATTGAGCAACTTGCCAAAACTAGCAGTGCTATATCCTTCATGCTCCATTTACAGGCAGTGAGAGAGACCCCAGAAAGCCACCAAACTCAAGCGTCCCACACCTTATCTTACCAATAAATGCCAACGCCATCTAGTGGTGTCAGAACAAAAGGCCATGTCTGAACACCAAAACCACACACCAAAACCACACACACATACTGAATACTGGTAACACCAAACTGTCAGTCATGCATGACGCCACACTGCTGGGTAGCCAGCTGTGGAAGAACTATGAATTTCCCTACCCTTTGATATCTTTCTACTTCATTAACCAAACATCTTCCCTCCTCTTGTACTTTTCCCAACACTTTGTTTACTACCTCTTTAAGCTTTTTCTCTCTCACTGCTTTTGTTGATCTCCTTATTTTCCTTAATCCCAAAGACAATAATGCATTTCTTTTTTTATCAACTGTGTCCTTTACAGGGGATTTGTTACTCTTGATAACTTTTACCAACTTTTGTGTTATTTTGGCCTCTGTGTGTGTGTGTGTGTGTGTGTGTGTGTGTGTGTGTGTGTGTGTGTTTACCTAGTTGTTTTTACCTAGTTGTGCTTTATGGGAAAAGAGCTATGCTCGTTCTGTCCCATCTCCTTATCTTTTAATATCCAACTTAGCCTTGAATCCATGTATACTTTCTGAATTTACTATTTCCTCATCCAGACTGTTCCGTACATTAATAATTCTATATGGGAAACTATACTTTTTGATGTCTCTTCTACAAGCACTCCTCTTCAGCCTCTTTCCATGACCTCTAGTGTCCTGTGTATCCCAGACCATTAAGTTGCTCCCTCATATGCTTTATATATCGCAGTCATCTCCCCTTTCTCTCCTCTTTTACAACACTGGTAGATGTATCCTTGCCAGTCTCTCTTCACATGACAAGTCCCTGATACTTGGTACCATCTTTGTAGCTGCTCTCTGAACTCTCTCCAACTTCCTTATATCCTTTTTCTTGTATGGTGACCACACTACTGCTGCATATTCTAGTCTAGGTCTTATCAGCGATCAGTGTGTGTGTGTGTGTGTGTGTGTGTGTGTGTGTGTGTGTGTGTGTGTGTGTGTGTGTGTGTGTGTGTGTGTGTGTGTATTTACCAGATTATATTTACCTAGTTATATTGTACAGGGCATGAGCCAAAGCTCATTTTATCTTGTCTCCATAACCATATTTATCCAGTTTCTCTTTAAACATGTGTATACTGTTTGCCACAACCATCTCTTCCTTCAAATCATTCCAGATTTCAATAGTTCAATATGGGAAGCTGTATTTCTTGATGTCACTCGAACATCCACTCTTCTTTGTTTTCTTCCTGTGCCCCCTTGTCTGTCTCTCTCCCTCCTCCATCTGTATTGCCAAGTAATTTCTGTCTATTCTTTCTATATTGTCTACTAATTTGTACATTGTTATCAGGTATCCTCTTTCTCGTCTCTCTTGTAGTGTTGGTAATCCAATCTCTTCAAATCTTCTTTCATAGCTTAAGTCTTTCAATTCTGATATCTTTGTCGTTATTCTCTGTATTCTTTCCAGTGTTTCCATATATCTTTTTTTTTCTATGTGGAACTCAAACTACTGCTGTGTATTCTAATTTAGGTTATATCATGCTTGTTATAATTTTCTTTATAATTTCTTTATCTAAATAGTTAATAGCACCCTAATGTTTCTCAATGAGATGTTAGCAGAACCAAATATTCCATTTATGTGCCTTTCAGGTGATAGTGTGTCCTGGATCATTACTCCAAAATCTTTTTCTTCATTACTTTTCGTTATTATTTCTCCTCCCATTTTGTAATTCCATGAATGGCTCTTTTTACTTTTTCCTATTTCTAACATGTGGCTTTTTCTGGCATTAAATTGTAGTTTCCATCTTTGACTCAATGCATGTATCTTGTCAATATCCTTTTGTAATTCCTTGCAGTCATTTTCATCCTTTATTATTTTCATTAATTTTACATCATCAGTCAAAAAGATTTATATATCTATTTAGATTCTCTGTTATATCATTTATATATGTTTGATACATAATAGGTGCCAACACAAATCCTTATGGTACCCCACTTGTCACTTCAACTTGAATTAGTGTCTCTGATTACTGTTCTCATTTCCCTCCCTTGTAAATAATCATCCATCTATCTCAATGTTGCTCCCTTTAATCCTCCTTCATTCTCTGATTTTCACAAGAGACTTTTATGGGGAACTTTACTGAATGCTTTATTGAGATCCAGGTATACTGTATCAACCCATCCATCCCATTCTTGCACTCCATCTATTGCTCTCGTACAGAATCTCAGTTGATTTGCTACGCGGGGTCTCCCTTTCAATGAACTGTTAATTATATCCCATATGGGTTCCTCCATTTGTTCCCTGCATTCTTTTAATATCCATCCATTTACTTGATCTTATCCCATAGCTTTTCTAACATCCAGCTCATCCAGCAGTTTCTTGATTTCTTGTCTCTCTACTTGTATCTCCTGCGTTCCCTCATTCTGTGATACCATTTTCAGTGCCACAAAATCGGTTTCCTTTGTAAACACAGATTGAAAACTCTCATTCATTAGTTCACTCATCTCCTCAGTAGTTTCATAAATTCTTCGTTCTCTTTTTAACTTGTTTATGTCATTCCTATGTTTCTTTTTTCCATTTACGTATCTGTATAAGAGTTTGGGCTCTTCCTTGCATTTTCTTACTATGTCACTTTCAAGATTTCTTTCTTCTCTTCTTATTATACCATATTCATTCCTTGCCTTTCTGTATTCTTCCTTAGTATTTGTGTTCAGTTTTCTCATTATTTTCCTCCATGACCTTGCCTTTTTCTTTTTTGCTTTTACACACCTGATATTATACCATTCATATTTCTCAGTTTTCATTTTATAACTTGGCACAAACTGTTGAACCCCATCTCTATACTTGCTCAAAAATATTTCATATTTTTCTTGCATTATTTTACCTTCAAATGGTTATTTTGTGTATTTACCTAGTTGTGGTTTATGGGAGGGGAGTAATCTCATAGTATCCTGTCTATATATCTATCCAGTTTGGTCTTAAAAGCATGGACAGTTACAGCATTGACAATATCTTCACTGAGTTCGTCCCATTTGTTCACACTTCTCTGAAGAAAACTATGCTTCTTGATGTCTCTTCTACAGATAACTTTATTCAACTTCTTACTGCGTCCTCTTGTACTCTTTGTGTCTAAATTTATAAAACATTCTTTGTACACATTTTCCATACCATTAATCATTCTATAGATATTTATTAAATCTCCTCTCTCTCTCCTATTTTCAAAGGTAGGAATTTCCATAATTTTTAATCTCTCTTCATAGGTCGACTTACTCAACTCCAGAACCATCTTAGTGACTGCTCTTTGTACTTTTTCTAATTTTACAATATTCCTCTTTGTATGAGGAGACCACACCACTGTCACATATTCCAATTTTTGTCTTATCATGGAAATAAACAACTTTTTTTTATCATTCCTTCATCCAAATATGAGAATGGCATTCTTACTCTTTTTAACAAATTCATTGTCTCTCCAGTAATTTTATCAATGTGTCTGTCCGGAGTCAAATTTTCAGTAATTGTTACTCCCAAATCCACTTCCTCTTGTGACTTCTTTAACTTCACACCATCCATCTCATAATGATACTGTATCCTTTTCTTACTCTTACCAAACTCCATTACTTTACATTTACTTAAATTGAATTCCATTTGCCAAGATTTACTCCATATATTTATCTTATTTAAATCATCCTGCAGTACCATACAGTCATTTACATTTTCTACCCTTCTCATCAGCTTAGCATCATCTGCAAATAAGTTCATATAACTATCTATTTCTTCATTTATATCATTCACATATATTACAAATATTATCAGTCCCAACACTGAGCCCTGTGGGACACCACTAGTTATTTTCAGCCAAGATGAGTTTTGGTCTTGTACTGCAGTTCTCATCTCTCTATCATCCAGATAATCCTCCATCCACTCCAGCATTCTTCCTCCAATTTTTCCATAATTTTTTATCTTCCATTGCAATCTTTGGTGTGCTACTTTGTCAAATGTTTTCTTCAAGTCTAAGTAGACACCATCCACCCATCCATCTCTCTCCTGCACAATATCGACTACCCTTGAATAAAAAAACAATAAGTTCATGGAGCATGATCTCCCCCTCCTAAATTCAAATTGACAATTTACCAAAACCTTATCTCTTTCCAAATGTTCCATTCATCTTTCCTTTATTGTTCATTCACATAGTTTTCGTACAACACTAGTCAAGAAAACTGGTCTATAGTGTAGTGGGTTTTCCTTATTTCCTCCTTTGAATATTGGTGTAATATTTGGTCTCTTCCAATCTTTTGGTACTCTTCCCTGTGATAGTGATGTCACCACTAGAGTGAATTTTATCAGCCAATTGTTCTCAACATTCCTTCAATATCCAGTTTGATACTCCATCTGGACTAGTTGCTTTATTTACATCAAGTTCTTCCATCATCTTAAGTATTTCCTCTTAACTGACTGGGACTGCATTAGTATATTCCTCACCAACTGACCCCTTCCAGCATCAAACTCCCCTTCCACAGTAAATACCAGTCTGAAAATATTGTTCATAACTTCTGCCATGTCCTGTGCATCATCATAGATTTTTCCTTCAACTTTCAATCTTGATATACCCTCCTTATTCTTCATCTTCCCATTAACATGTCTAAAGAATAGTTTGGGTTCATTTATACACTTATCTATTATATCTCTTTCATAGTTTCTTCTCTCCATTTTTATTATCTCAATGTACTTGTTTCTAACATCAGTATATTCCTCCCATCTGCTCTCAGTTTTCCTCATCCTCCATCTATTCCAAGCATTTGACTCACAATTTCTAGTCTCTGCATTTTGTCCTGAACCATTCTTTACCCTTTCTACATCTTGCCCTTCCTCTAGGTACAAATTTCTCCACAACAGAATTATATATCCTTATAAATTCATCCAATTTTTCTCAAACATCTTCTGTAGGGTGGCCCACAAAAGGTACTTAAGCCTTCCATTACCAGAATCTCATGCACTTTATATTTCTGCCCGGAACCATGCCAAGTCTGTTCTCCAACTAGCCAAAAACTCCTTCATTAACAGAAAATGTCAAAACCTTTCAAGATCTAACTCTCCTCGTGATTTCTGGCATCTAGCCAAAAATATCTAAAATAACTTTGCTTCTTCTTCTTTCCCTCCTCTATTTCAACCAGATGGCACCACTGCTATCACATCTATTTCTAAAGCTGAACTCTTTGCTCAAACCTTTGCTAAAAACTCTACCTTGGACGATTCTGGGCTTGTTCCTCCCTCTCCTTCACCCTCTGACTACTTCATGCCACCTATTAAAATTCTTCGCAATGATGTTTTCCATGCCCTCGCTGGCCTAAACTCTCGGAAGGCTTATGGACCTGATGGGGTCCCTCCTATTGTTCTCCAAAACTGTGCCTCTGTGCTTCCACCTTGCCTAGTCAAACTCTTTCAGCTCTGTCTGTCAACATTTACCTTTCCTTCTTGCTGGAAGTTTGCCTACATTCAACCTGTTCCTAAAAAGAGTGACCGTTCTAATCCCTCAAACTACCGGCCTATTGCTTTAATTTCCTGCCTATCTAAAGTTTTTTTAATCTATCCTCAACAGGAAGATTCTTAAACATCTATCACTTCACAACCTTCTATATGATCGCCAGTATGAGTTCCGTCAAGGCCGCTCTACTGGTGATCTTCTGGCTTTCCTTACTGAGTCTTGGTCATCCTCTTTTAGAGATTTTGGTGAAACTTTTGCTGTTGCCTTGGACATATCAAAAGCTTTTGATAGAGTCTGGCACAAAGCTTTGATTTCCAAACTACCCTCCTACAGTTTCTATCCTTCTCTCTCTAACATCATCTCAAGTTTCCTTTCTGACCGTTCTATTGCTGTTGTGGTA
The DNA here is from genome assembly GCF_035594125.1 of Scylla paramamosain. Lineage (NCBI taxonomy): Eukaryota > Metazoa > Arthropoda > Malacostraca > Decapoda > Portunidae > Scylla > Scylla paramamosain. The sequence continues at coordinate 13,725,498 of NC_087175.1, forward strand.
GACAGTCACTGTTCTTCTCCTAAATCTATTAACAGTGGTGTTCCTCAGGGTTCTGTCCTGTCACCCACTCTCTTCTTATTATTCATTAATGATCTTCTAAACCAAACTTCTTGTCCTATCCACTCCTACGCTGATGATACCACCCTGCACTTTTCCACGTCTTTTCATAGACGTTCAACCCTTCAGGAGGTAAACATATTACGCAGGGAAGCCACAGAACGCTTGACTTCTGATCTTTCTAAAATTTCTGATTGGGGCAGAGCAAACTTGGTATTGTTCAATGCCTCAAAAACTCAATTCCTCCATATATCAACTCGACACAACCTTCCAGACAACAATCCCCTCTTCTTCAATGACATTCAACTGTCCCCCTCTTCTACACTGAGCATCCTCGG